>NC_089225.1:6384828-6580679 GCF_963924675.1 Phocoena phocoena
CTAATCATAAAGAGGGGGCTAACACCTGTTGTAGTGTAAGTGCCTGACAGTTAGCTTTTTAAATTGTAAGATAAGTGCCTGACATTAAGCTTTTCATTGCTGAAGCATCCATTTCAAAAGCATCCATCTGGATTAAGCATATTGTTAGCTACACAACTTGGTAAAGAGCCAGGCTGCCCCACCCATAGACTTCTCCTTTTATTTAATTAATTAAATTGATTAATTATTTTAAAATGTAAAATATTACCGTATTTTTATTCGTCTCATTGACGGATGTCCCTTCGTTGTGGCAACAGCGAGGGGAAAGAGGAGGGGAAAACAACAACAACAGCAGAAGGAAACTTTATTTCTCAACGTACTCACGCCAGCTGACAACGGCCAGTTGTCAACCTTTGGTGGAATTGCATTCCGGTGCCCAGAACCGGCCTGGCATGGGGAGTGAGGAATCCGTCCCCTCCCCAGCAGTTGTACCTCATCCAGGGATGTTGGAGAAAAATGCTGCCGGGTCCCAGGTCCCAGGTCCCACAGGTCCCCTGGGTCCCCTGTGCCCTGTCCACGACCATCCCTGAGTGGAGAAATGCACACCAGGAGGATCGGGTCTGTCATCACGTCCCCACGGCCCTGTGCTCCCGATGCGGCCCACTCACTTGACTGCCGGTTGTCTTCTCCTTTTATTGATAGAAAGCCCCTGGTGACCTAGATAACTGACTTCTTGAGGGACCCAGCTTTTCTTTTCCCATGCCCTAATTGCTACTCTTATGTTTTAAATTCACCAATAAAGAGTGAACCTGCATAAGCCTAGGCATCCCACCCTCGACACCAGTAAGGGCAGAACCCAGATATGTGGGCCCTGTACACTTCCAGGACCTGAGAGTAACAAACCTTGTTTCTTCAGTTTCTTGCTGGTTGTTGCTGAGGTGCATCCTGCAGTCATAAGAACCACAAGGGCTGGTCCAGCCTGCATTTGGCTCCAGTCAGGGAAGTGTCTGCGGGGGCTTTCAGAGTAGTGCAGACCCCAGTGAATGGCCCCAGGCTTTCCTAGCCAATAGCTAGGTCAATAGCCAATAGGGAAGGTCTTGGAGGCTGGAGTCTGTTCCCTACAAACAAGAAATGGGAGACAGAAAGGCTTCCGTACCCAGGAGCACCAAAGGTTCTGCTCAGTTTCCCTGCTGTTACAGAAAACAACACACAACAGGATCAGCACACAAGCACTGGCCTGCATGTGCAGGTGAGCTCGCCCAGGTAGCAGATATTGTATTTAAAAGGAAAATGTAAATGTAAAATGGGATGATGGTATCTGTCTCCATGGGCACTCATTTAATCCTCTCAACAACACTATGAGGTAGGTACACACTATTAATTCTACCTTACAGATGAGGAAACAGGCACAGATAACTCAAACAACCTGCTTACGGTGGCAAATCTAGTAAGTGGCTGAGTGAGGGCTGGAACCCAGGCCGTCTGGCCCAGAGACCATACTCTTAACCTCTTCACTTCACTGGCTCAACTCAGCAAAAATCTCCATTTACTGTAAACTTAAACATGAACATCTGAGGACTATGTTTAAGCACGAAACTTGCATAGAAAATGTATGAAAGGGTGGATGGATTTCAGGCAATTCTTACTTCTTCCCCTTATGCTTTTCTGTCCTGTTTGGCTCTTTTTTTTTTTTTTTAGAGTAAGCATATGCTATTTATACAAATACAGTTGTTAAAAAAAAAAAAAACGATAAAGCTAAGAGGAGAAAGAAAACAAACCCTTCTTGTTCAGTCAGTTTCCCACATCCTGGGTAGTTTAGTTGGACCTCAGAATCCCACCCTGGTAGGTAGGTGGATTTACCTGCACTGTTTACTGAGGATTTTGGTTAGTTCAGGACTTTAAACACACAGTAAATGGATTCACTCAGAATGAGAAAAAATTCATACAGTTATGTATGGACGTAGGTATGATTTTATACGACAGGCTGTGTCTGGCTTTTGGGACTTTGAATTCTTCCTCCCTCTGATAAGAAGTTCCTGGTCAAGTGGAACCGCTGGACTGTGCTTAGTCTTTATTTCTCTTTTTCTTTCTTAGGCCAGTTTGTGTGAGCATCCCTGACACAGCCCCAGTGGTGTTTCTGTGTGTTGAATCTTTGGACTGGACATTGATGGTGGACTGCTTATGCTGCCTATGAGCAGGTAGTCGCGGTGAAAGGGGATGTGCAGTAACAGAATTGCATACAATGGAGCTTTGGAGGGAGGAAGTGGGCACCTGGTCAGAGGAGGAGTCATGAGGGTAAGAAGTGTGGCAGGAACGATCCAGACCTGGGGGGGGGGGGGATAGTCAACATGATGGGTGACAGAACCCAGTTCCGGTGTTGAGGGAGAGGAGTCCCCCCAGCATGGCTGGCTTCTGGGCCCATGTGGATGACGATGCCTTTCCCTGGAGCTGGGTTTGCAACAGAAGGAAAGGTGGTGACTCAGGCTTGGGTGTGCCTGCGGACCATGCAGCAAAGATGCCAGTGGCTGTGGCATATACAGCTGAGAACTTAGAAGGGGAGAGGGAAATTATGCTTCCACCCTTACAACTGGAAGGAGACAAATGTCCCACCTAGATGCATGAGTCTGAGTTATGTGGTCCTGGCTGGGTGATTTTCTCTAGTCATGTCTCAGAATCTATGGAAGGGGGAACATGTACTTTTTTTTTTTTTTTTTTTTAAATAAATTTATTTATTCATTTATTTATTTTTGGCTGTGTTGGGTCTTCGTTTCTGTGTGAGGGCTTTCTCTAGTTGTGGCAAGCGGGGGCCACTCTTCATCGCGGTGCGCGGGCCTCTCACTGTCGCGGCCTCTCTTGCTGCGGAGCACAGGCTCCAGACGCGCAGAGCTCAGTATTTATAGCTCACGGGCCCAGCTGCTCCGTGGCACGTGGGATCTTCCCAGACCAGGGCTTGAACCTGTGTCCCCTGCCTTGGCAGGCAGACTCTCAACCACTGCGCCACCAGGGAAGCCCAAACATGAACTTTTGATGGGCAGCTGCCTTTTGCTTCCTCAGATACCCATGTCTTCTGGTGATGTATTTACACACTGACACATTGCTGAAAGGTGTGAAAACTCTGTTTCTCACTTTCTCTCTTCATCTCTCTTCCCTTGCATCTACCCCTCCAACTTCCTCCTTTTCCTTCTCAGATCTGATGCTCGGGGAAGGAAAAGTCTTAATACCTTGCTTATTATTAATCAGTTTTATCAATTAATTATATTGATAGTACCTACTGTGTGGCAAGTACTGTGTTTATTGAGACTATAGCATAAATGGAGCATTTAACATTCTCTCTTTTTAAAAAAATTTAATCCTTCCAATGGTCCTGTGAGATGGACAGCATTTTTCCCATTCAAATATTGAATAAGGGCTCCCTGAAATGTCCCCAAAACAACTTGTTTGTAAGACAAATGAGCTTATTACTTATTGTGTTAAGGGAAAATCCTACTTTGACAGTTGAGTCTCAGTGTCTCAGAAGAGAAAGGGTGAAGTTGGGATACTTATTGTGATTTGAAGTCTGGTTTAAGGAGTGTCTCAATCAGGGACTTGGTTAGGTTTGGGTCAGGGTCATGATACAATAATTTAGAATTGGTGGGCATTGCAAGGAGAGGAGTTTTGGGCAAAGGCTTCACAGAGTGTTAGGGTGTAATTTGTTACTGCTGATTTTTTTTGAAGAGTTGATGGTCTTTCAGGAAGTTCCTGGAGTGAACAATAAAGTTATTTGCAACTTTTGTCTTCCTGGGAAAGAGTTTCCTGGAATAGTAAAGTTATGGTGATGAAGAGATGGAATAGTAAAGGCACGTTAATGTGGGCAGTAAGCTGTATGAATGTTTTGACTCTCACCACACAAATGATATTGATCCAATGCAGGAAAGACCAAAATCTGGGTGTGGTAGTTAATGTGTATTTGTAAGTGTACACTTATGAACCTCCATTTGTAAGAGTGTCTCCCTCTCCACACTGGGGAAGGGAAGGATGACTCTAAGTCACAAGAAACTCTTATCAATGGAGAAGGCACTGACTTAAATTTGTATAACAAACTGTACCCTTGTTTACATGTTTTCCTGGTTACCATCCATAACTGGCTTCTCCCATTCCCTAACATCTTTCTCTGGTCTTTAGCTGAAGATGGTATTTAAGGTGGTGGCTTGGGCCATCTCAGAGAGTTACTCAGTTGTCCTTGGCATCTTCCATGTATACATGAGGTATACATATTAATAAACTTCTGTTTTTCTCTTATTAGTCTATGTTTTATTACAGGAGGTCTCAGCCAAGAACTTAGAAGGATAGAGGAAAAATTATTTTTCTTCCTCTATAGAATCAGATTTCAATCAATATGGAAAAAGAACCTCATATAAGATTCAATAGTGATACCTAGCAGGACCCTCTGGGGCTCCTGGGCACAAAAGCCTTTCTGTGTCCCTCATTTCTTGATTACAGGAAATAAACTTCAGGCTCCATGACCTCCCCTGAGTTCCAATTAGCAGGTTCAAACTGTTGCTAATTAGGGAAGGGAGGGGATGCAGAGACAAGGGAGGAGCAGGCAAGAAACAATAGTGCAGCCTTGGGGCAGGGTCCTGGTTTCCCATCAAGGGATATACATAGCAATATCTTTGAGCTGTTTTGCAGATACTGAAACCTCCACCAGGTGGGAGAAGGTAACTATCTTCTTCCCACAAGCACATAGACCCCAGACCTGTTGGAACCAGAAGGTTGATGATGCCGACTCCCACTTACCTCACTACCAACCAATCAGAAGATGTCCACACGCTGATCATGCCCTCTTTGAACCATTACTATAAAACTCCTCACTACCCTCTCCAGGTCAGGACACACAGTTTTGAGGGCATTACCCTACTGTGGCCCCCTTTGCCTGACAAAGCAATAAAGCTATCCTTTCTTACTTCACCCAAAACCCTTTCTCTGAGATTTAATTTGGTGTTGGGGTACAGAGGCCCGGTTTGGCTTCAATAGTAATGAGTAAAAGGTGTGCCATTTAGGTTCTAGAAACCAGAGGCACAACTTCAGGTTTGAGAGGAACTTGTGGAGGTCATGTGAATAATTTTAGTGATCAGATCTGTAGAGGAGGTTGTGACTGGCATTGTGGAGTCTGTTACGGATGTGTCCTTTTGTGAGGAGTTGTGACATGCAAAAACCCGTGGGAAGAAGAGTTGCCAGGATATCCGGGAGGGAACCCAATCAAGGCATGTCAGGGACAGAGAAAAGAAATGAGTATGCTGGATAGGTAAAGGTGAGGGTGAAGGGAATCTGTGACAGCTGCCCTGAGATGTCTAAAGAGTTGTCCCATAACAGGGAGCTCATCTCATTCTATCTTATTGTAAAGCATATAACCAGGATGGATGGGCAGATGTTTAGGGAAGCATATATTTGCTAACAAGAAAGAAAATCCTCATAGTCAGAGTGGTCCAACAGTGGGACAGCTGCCTCCTGAAGGATGAGTTCCCCATCACCAAAGAGATGTAGCAGAGGCTGAGCGACCACCACATCAGCATGTGGCAGAAGGGGCCCAGCTGGACTCTGAGGTCCTTCCCGTCTGTGAAACAGTGGTTTGTCAATATTTCTCAGTTCAGTTCTTTTTGGACTTAAATAAAAACTTACTTCCTAGAAGCCTGAAAAAACTCAGGTGTAGCATTGAGAAATATGAAAGTGCTTTCTAAAGGCTCCTCTGATTTCTCTTTGAAATGCTAAAATATGTTGTAAACTTCTTGGCTTTGGAACTCGCAGCTATTCAATTCCTTCTACAGGTGATAAAAATCATCCAGTCTGGAGCAAAGATGTGTGAAAATAGATTAGGCAGTGTGTGAAAACACTTCCCATCAGCGACTTGGCGGCTTTTTTTTTTTTTGAAAATGTTAATGCCAGTGCTACAAAGCTGTTACCTTGGAATTCACACCTATTCAATTCCACATCCAGGTAAATAAACATTCCCTGTGAACACAGAAGTGTGAAGCCAAACTGAGGAAAACTGTGAAAATTCTGGTCTCAATCCATCCTAAAGAGGAAGGAAAATAAAGTTGTCTTCCTTCTTCATCCAGTATCATTTATTTGTGAAAAATCTGAGCTTGAAGGGCTGCAGGGGAAATAACTAACTAGCATTAACTGAGCACCTACTACAAGCCAGGGTCATGTTGGGGGTATTTATATTTAAATATCCCCACAACCCTGTATTTTAAGTTTTATTAGGCCTGCAAAAATGTAAACAAACAGAAACCTCAATTAAATAGAGTTGTGAGACTAGAAGGGGAACTCTCACATCCTGTGACAATAGCAGAGTCCAACAGGAAGAAGAAAGTCTTCCCTTCCTTACTGGGCAAAGAGTCAGCCAATGAAAAGCCATGGACTCCTTATTTACTATAGCTCTCTCAACTTCTTTATCCTCTCTATAAAATCATTCTCCTTCCCTTGCCGTGTGGGGACTTGCATATGGCACACCATGTTTGCAGACCCGAATTGCAATTCTCTGCTGATCTCGAATAAACCCATCTTTGCAGAAGAAATATCTGGCAGTCTATTTGTTTCAGGTCAACATTTTGGTGGCCTGTATGGGCACCAGAGTAAACTCCCAGTGGCTCTAGGACTGGTGAACACACAGGTGCAGTACCCACAATTTAGCCTATTGATGCTCACTGATTTTCTCCCTGACCCTGAATTTTGAAGGTACATCTTTCTTCTGGATCCCAGTTCATGGCCTCTTTATATTTGAAACTCTCCAGGCTCACAGGGGATCTATTTTAAGGTGATTAAAGGATAAGGTGTTGTTCTTTATGCGAGTACTCATTTCATACTGCAATCAATTTTGAGAACATACTGTTTCAATTGAAGCTGGCTGAGATGCTTTCAGATCATTCCTTTGGGAACAATGACTACTTCACTGAAACTGTCCTGGTTTTTCAGCCTTTGGCCCATTCCTTTGGAATAGGGGCTGTTCTATGGAAACTGGCTGAAAAGTCTTTGGCCTGGCACATCTGGGACCAAGCTGTTTCCTTAGAACTGGCTGATATTATCTTGCAGGCTGTTTGAGGTTCAAGCTATTTGTATTGAGCTATTTGAAAATTGTACTTTTATTCTAGGAAAAAACCGCTGAGAAATGAGATTCCAGTTATCTAAATATTTTGAGTCCTCTCCCTAACCCCAACAGGGACTCTGGCTGATTTTAGGTTTAAAAATTGTGGTCCTGCCTCATTCACATTTCTAATTAAATAGACTCACCTAACCAAAGGCAATTTAGAATATCAATGGCCATTATGGGGAAATTTTGAAATCCCCAAACTTGATTTTCTTGAAACTGAATTAGACTACAATAGCTCAAAAATTTCTATAACTGAGTGGAATGCTATTTTATTTGGTATTTTGAGGTTTCCCAATGTTATCAGGGGTCTAAAATTGCATCTTTGAAAAATAATATTTTAATACTAACTGAGGCAAACAAGCACTTAAGAAAAGATAAAATGGGTCCTGAAGCCTCAGGCCCTTCCTCTTTGGCTTCTTTGTCTCAGGCTCCATCTCTGGTCCCATCTTGCCTCTCTCCCTCAGCTCCTCTTGGTCAGATTCTGCCTCTGGCACCATTATCATTCTTCCTTTCTATGCCATCTATTAGTCCTCTATACCTGTAGTTCCCCCATACTAACTATCTTGCCTAACTTCCCTTTTTCTCTGAAACTCTCCCTGCTCTCTTTTCCTCCAAACTTATCAGGACCTGCCTCTTTAAAATTAAGCCTTCTAAGGATCCAGAGGCTAAACCTTTAATTTCTTATATTCCCTGGACTAAAGCTGAATTTTGAGACTTAGTCAAAAATTTTTTCAAA
The DNA here is from genome assembly GCF_963924675.1 of Phocoena phocoena. Lineage (NCBI taxonomy): Eukaryota > Metazoa > Chordata > Mammalia > Artiodactyla > Phocoenidae > Phocoena > Phocoena phocoena. The sequence continues at coordinate 6,392,673 of NC_089225.1, forward strand.
GTAATCAAAGATCCTCATAGATTTGCTGATGAATTTAATAGAGTCATTCAAACTTATCAGCCTGTTTCTCTGACTTATATCAGCTAGTTTATATGCTTGTTGTGGAAGGCCCTGCCCAGCATTGGATGAAAATTGCTGATTAGGAAAATCTTAAAGGGTCTCTAGAATTAAAACCAGGAGAACCACCTGCTAACTTACATGATCAGGCTTGGACAATCGCTAGGTCACTTCATCGAGCAATTCCTAGGGCTTTTCCAAAGCCTCTTTTTTTTTTTTCATAAAGTTATTTATTTAATTTATTTATTTTTGGCTGCATTTGGTCTTCGTTGTTGCATGTGGGCTTTCTCTAGTTGTGGCAAGTGGGGGCTACTCTTCTTTGCAGTGCATGGGCTTCTCGTTGCAGTGGCTTCTCTTGTTGCAGAGCATGGGCTCTAGGCATGCGGGCTTCAGTAGTTGTGGCATTGCATGTGGGCTCAGTACTTGTGGCTCACGGGCTCTAGAACGCGGGCTCAGTAGTTGTGGAGCATGGGCTTAGTTGCTCCGCAGCATGTGGGCTCTTCCCAGACCAGGGATCGAACCCATGTCCCCTGCATTGGCAGGTGGATTCCTAACCACTGTGCCACCAGGGAAGTCCTCCCAAGCCTCTTTTTTTTTTTTAAAGAGATTTCCATGTTTATTTTTTAATTAATTAATTAATTAATTAATGGCTGTGTTGGTTCTTCATTGCTGTGTGTGGGCTTCTCATTGTGGTGGCCTCTCCTGCTGTGGAGCACAGGCTCCAGGCATGCGGACTTCAGCAGCTGTGGCTCGAATGCTCTAGAGCTCAGACTCAGCAGCTGTGGCACACAGGCCCAGCTTCTCCACGGCATGTGGGAATCTTCCCGGACCAGGGCCCGAACCCGTGTCCCCTGCATTGGCAGGCAGACTCTCAACCACTGTGCCACCAGGGAAGCCCCAAAGCCTCTTGATTCAAACAAAATTCAGTCTCGCACACAAAAATCTGATGATTCTGTTCATGACTCTTACTATTGACTTCAGATGGTTTTTAAAGAAAATTGGTCTTCCTTCAGATGTTGATTCCGTCAGGTATCTTTTAACTCTGTGTTTATTAATGGGCTGAACTGGGACTTTTCCCTTCTAGGAAAAAGGACCAGAATGGAATGGGAAACTATGTTCACTCCAGATTTAGTTAATCTGGCATGGTAAACCAGCTCTCTTGTACTCTAGATGAGTCACCTAAAAGGAAGACCGACAACATTCTTAATCTTCGACTCTAGCAAATGAAAGACCCCAAATGAGACCAAAACCCTCTTAGTTTCTGATATTATTGCAAAGAGCCAGAACATTAGAAAAGAGATTGTTATGAATGCAAGCACTTTAGGTGCCTTCAGTACTTTAACCACTTTTCAACATCCTCGCAATTCTCAATGATGGAGCTCCAAGGATGGGGCTCTTCCCAATTGTCCCTCTTAATCAGCTTGGGAAATGTTTCTCCATACTAGGGATAAATATCTTCCAGTCCTAACTGATACCTGGGCCACACTCTTGGTGCTCAATCCCAATACTATAAAACAGCCACTGTCTCAGAGTACTAAAACCGTTCAACTAGTGGGGATCTTTAATGAACTTCAAGAGGTTCCTCTCTCTGAACCTACTCCCTTTTGTTTAGGCCCTTTGAGAGATAGACATTCTTTTCTCCTTAGTTCCTCTGCCTCTATCTATTTTTTAGGTGGAGGCTTCCTAGAGAAGTATCATGCCAAAATTTCTCCCCAAAGGGGGAAATAATTCTAGATATTAACAAGTAGTCATCGAAGTAACCAATCAGGTGAATTAAATGACTCTTTGACATCTTTTATTTCTTCTGTCTCTGATGGTACTAGAGCTGATTCTGGAAACACTGATCATTTGTCCCTATTGATACAGCTACCACTTTCCCTATGGGCTAAATCTCCAACTGACATTCATAAATTTCACAGCTCACCTCCCATCAAGATTCTAATAGATCCTTTAAAACCTCTTTCCAGAATCCTTTCTAGGCATAAAGTCCTTAAAGAAGATTGCAAGGCTCAGGCCTCATTATCCCTTGTACCAGTCCCTGTAACACTCCTGTCTTTTACTGGTGAGAAAACTTAAGGGCTGAGGGTGGAGGTTTGTCCAGGACCTCTGTACAATAAACAACATTGTTATCTCTCAACACCGTGTTGTTCCTAACCCTCATATGTTACCAACATCCATTCCCAATGGAAGTAAGTTCTTTACTGTAATTGATTTATTCAGTGCATTCTTTAGTATTCCAGTTGATGAAGCTATCCAATACCTTTTCGCCTTCACTTGGGAAGAAAAACAGTTCACCTGAGCAGCAATGCCTCAAGGTTTTACTGAGAGTCCTGCTTATTTCTCACAATACTGAAGGTTGATCCAGATGATATAAAGTTCCCTAGAGGTTCTACTTTGTTGCAGTATGTGGATGATTTGCTTCTTTGTTCTCCTTCTCAAGCCTCTTCACAGGAACACAACATCCCCTTGCTAATACTTTTAGCCTTAAAGGGGCATAGGGTTGCCAAAGAAAAATTGCAGTTTGCCCAAACCCAGGTTTGATATTTAAGGCATCTGATATCAGATAGGGCTACACGAAGATCCAGATAAACTTAGGATATCCTAAATTTCCCCAAACCCAAAACTAAGTGTCAACTGTGAGGTTTTTCTCAAACTAGTTGATTATTGCAGAAATTGGACTCCAAAATTCTCTCTTATAGCCAAACCTCTATATGTTTTAATCAACAATAACAACACCAGTCCAATTTTGTGGGAAAAACCGTTATGACCCAGCCTTCCAGACCTAAAGGCAAGTTTGATGAACTCACTTGCCCTTGGGCATCCCAATTAGCAGCTTCCCTTTTCCCTTTTTTTGTGGAAAAGGAAGGGAACTCATCCCAAAATATATGGAGCACCATTGACCCACAGGGTATTATAGCCAGCAACTGGATCCTGGGGCACGAGGATGCCCCCCCTTGTCTTGGGCCATTTTAGCCACTGCTGTTCTGGCTAAGGCCACTAAGAAAATCATAGGATTCCTTTAACCACTTTTGTTCCTCATGCAGTAGAAGCTCTCCTGGATTTCTCATCAAGCTTAACATTAATCAATCAACCACCTCACCTTCTGTGAAGTCATTTTGTTAATTGCCCCTCATATAGCTCTTTTACACTGTAATAACCTGAACCCTGCTATTCTCCTCCCTTCTGTCACTGATGAAGTCCCTCATGACTGCTTAATGTTGGTGGATCACCTCCTGTCTCCTTGTGAGGCTCTACAGGAAGCTTCTCTGGGTGACACTGATTTCTCATGGTTGACTGTTGGTTCTTGTTTAAAAGGCGACAATGGCAAATTTTGTGCCGGGCATGCTATTGCAACTACAATACTTTTGAATTGTTGAGGCAGAAGTTTTACCATGGCTACTTTGGCCCAACAGGCTGAATTTTATGCTCTAACACAGGCTTGTACTTTACTCAAGGAGAAAACTGCCAATAGTTATACTGATAGCAGATATGTTTTTGGAGTGACTCATGATTTTGGAATGTTGTGGAAGCAATATGGCCTTCTTACTTCTAGCAGAACTAAACTTAAAAATGGCCCCTCTGTTCAGGAATCATTGGATACAATACTTTTACCTGCTGCTTTAACTATTATTAAGATTCCAGGGCATTCTAAACTTGACTCTCTGAAAGCTAAGGAAAAACACCTTGCTGACATTTCCTCAGGGGATACAATCCTTAAAGGGACCAACAGCAGCATAACCTCTGTCATGGTCCAAAGTGGTATTTCCCTAAATGATAACTTAGCAAAACTGGCTGGAGTACAGGAATAAAGATTCAGACATAGAGAATGGACTTGACACGGGGAGGGGAAGGGTAAGCTGGGACGAAGTGAGAGAGTGACATGGACATATATACACTACCAAATGTAAAATAGATAGCTAGTGGGAAGCAACCACATAGCACAGGGAGATCAGCTCGGTGCTTTATGACCACCTAGAGGGGTGGGATAGGGAGGGTGGGAGGGAGGGAGATGCAAGAGGGAGGGGATATGGGGATATATGTATATGTATAGCTGATTCACTTTGTTATAAAGCAGAAAATAACACAACATTGTAAAGCAATTCTACTCCAATAAAGATGTTAAAAGAAAAAAGAAAGAAAAACTAGCTGGAAAAGTCTAACAATTGGCCTCAGAAGAAGAAAACAAGATGGGAAATTCAACAATTGTTGGTTTGATAAAAAGAGAAGGCTCTGGTTTGGACCAAATAACTACCCAGTCCCACCTGAGACTCTAAAATTTCCACTCCTCACCACTGTACATGCATTAAACCATTTGTCTACTGACAAAATGATATCTCTCATGAATCGATATTGGTGGGGAAATATTAACAAGGCTGCAGAAAGTACCTACTTCACTTGCCCACTTGTTTGAGGTATAACCCAGGGAAGCTTGTTCATCCTGCTTCTGGACATTTTAAATTGACTAGTGGACAATTTGAGGTCTAGCAAATAGATTTCATACAACTTCTTCTGTCTAATGGATATAAATATGCTATCATCATGGTCTGTATGTTTTCACATTGGACTAAAGCCTTTCCTTGCAGACAGGCTACTGCTTCTTCTGTGGCTAAAGTCCTTTTGGAAAACATTATCCTCCTCTCAAACTTCACAGTGATTGAGGAACTCATTTACTGGCCAGGTGCTTTGAAAAGTCTGTGTTGTTTGGCTTGTTTTACTGCACTTTCACTGTGCTTACCACCCTCAATCCTCTGGTTTAGTTGAGTGCACTAATAGCATTATTAAGACTCAATTAGTAAAATTTGTAGTGGCCCTCCAAATACCTTGACCAAAAACACTGCAATTGGTCCTTTTAAATCTCAGCTCCACCCCTTTTGGAACTCATAATCTCTCACCCTTTGAGATGATCACAGGATGTCCAATTCACTTGACTCCTTCTCTTTTGTCCCACAACTGATAAAAAAAGAGAATCCAATTTTGCAAAGGTCTAATTGCTTCTACTAAAAATAACCATGTTTTGGTAGACCAATCTTTTCACAGTGTGCTCTCAAAAGACAAAAACCTTAAGCATCATATCTTGCAATCTGAAGATTTTGTGTCTTGGAAAAAGACATCTCCAGAAGAACTCTCTTCAACCTTGCTGGAAAGGCTCCCATCAGATATTGCTAATCAACCCTTGTACCACCAAACTCCAAGGCATAGACTCTTGGATTCACTTGACACACACAAGGAAATCACCAAACTCTTACTGGACCTGCACATCATCTGGTGGCCTGAAAGTAAGGACTCCCTGGAATTGAAGCAGATAGCATCTGGTGAGACAGCTTTCCCAGGATATCTGGACCAGGACTGTTACAAGTTTGTCAACAGCCCTTAAAACTGATATAATGCTTCTGATGATAACCAATGTCTGTGATCTTAAATATATATGGACTTTAGATTAGAAGTGCCTGAGAGTTCTCCCTCCTAGCCCTCCATGTTACTTGAGTATGACCTCAATAGGTTTTTAATCTGTGTGCTGTGAGACACAACACCCAGTAAAAAAACTTTTTTTTTTGGTCCATTGAGGGACAAAAATGTCCTGAACCTGGAAAATCTGACTCTTGATCAGCAACATTTTCAGAGGTAGATCTTGATCAAAGGGGAAAATGTAAACAATTAGCAAACAGAAACGTCTTAATAGAGTTGGGAGACCAGAGGGTGTGCTTTCACACCCTCTGATAATAACAAAGCACAACAGGAAGAAGAAAGACTCCTTTCCTGGCAAGGACTCAGCCAATGAAAACCATGGACTGTTTGTTTGCCCTAGTCTTCCCAACTTCCTTTTCCCTTCTATAAAATTGTTCTCCTTCCCTTGCCATATGGAAACTTGCCCATGGCTCACCACAGTTGCAGACCCCAAATTGCAATTCCCTGCTGATCCTGAATAAACCCATCTCTCCTGGAGAAATATCTGGTTGTCTACTTGTTTTAGGTCAACAGACACATTTTGCAATGTGTAAGTCACAGTTGACTTAGGTAAAATAATTTCCTTCAAAGGCACAGAGCTAATAAGTAGTACAGCAGGGATGTTGACATAAAAAACTGAACATTAGTTGCCTCAAGTCTCAGAGACCTTTCATATTTATTAGGGAAGTAATGGTAGCTGTTGTAACAAAAAGTCCCAAATCTCAATGGCTTAATACCTAAAACAGTATTAATTGCTCAACTCTGAGCAACAAGTCTGTGGTTGTTGGGTGGTTGCTGAATAATCTGCTCCATGCGGTCCTTCAAGGGCTGTTTTCCTTCTATTTCATGCTGCTACCACCTTCAAAGTGTGGCCAACAATGTCACCCCAGAAGGAAAGAGAATAAAGTGGAGATTTATATGGGCCAGGCTAGAGGTGGTGCACATCACTTCTACCCTCATTCCCTTCATTTTAGTTCAGTCATATGGCTCCAGACTAATTCCCAGGGGGCTCAGAAATATAGTTAAACTGTGTTCCCAAGGGAAAAATAAGATTTTGGAGAACACATATATGGTGAATTGTTTCATTATTTATGCTCAATAAGACACTGTGTTGCAAGTATAGCAGGCACTTTAATATGTATTTTCAGACTCAATATATGAATGGAAGAATGCATGAATGAATGATGGCTCAACCCCACAGTAACAACAAGCTAGTTATAAAATCCCCAGAAAATCAAAGCTGGATTCATTGGAGCCATTAAAGTTAATGTTGGTTTATGTAAATCAGAGTGAAAGTGTGAATTAATGAGAGTAGAGGGCTGGGAACAGTAATTGGCATATAGTAACTTATATGTGTTAGCTGTTATAATGACTCACCAATGGGTTTCCCCTGGTGGTCTTCAGTGAGACACCTCCAATCTCCACTGGCTCTGGTCTGTTCTTTCTGTCCCTCCTTTATCAAATTCTGGAGTTTTTAGTAATAATTGGTACTTTCTCAGTGGAGAGGAGGTGTTCCCTTAAACATTTGGGAAGCTCTGAATCAGTGATGATATTCTTAGTCAGTCAGAAAGAGATCTTGGCTTTTTAATTGATGTTTAGCAAATTTGCAAGTAGAGATCCATTGACACGCTTATTTATGTCACTCTTCGAGGCCATGAAAATTAATAAATTTTGCTAACAATGGCACAACTTACTAAGTGATGAAATTTTTTTTTCTACAAAATTCTCTGTGGTTTATGGGGGAAGCCATTTTATCTTCAGAAGCACTTGTTCTTACTAGGCTGTGTCCTCACTGTGGGATGTCTTACTTACCAGTCCCTCTATTTAGCAAATTATCCCTCTCTCTTGGTGTTGATGTTTTCCAGCCAGGCCAAAGAGATATGAGTTTAGGGGTCTTGGGAAAAAGGGCTGAAATGCAATTAGCTTTCCTGTGGAGATTGCATGATGAATGTGAAGCAGGGTCTGAGATGCAGAAATAGAGAAAGAACCTGAGAGAATGAGGTTTCATGGAGGGGGTCACATTTGAAATAGGAATGATGGTCATTCCTGCCAGAGGGACTCTGCTATGTGGGCACAGTGTATCCAGCAATGAGGTCTGGGTTGGAAGAAACAGGAGATACCTCTTGGTCAGAGAGATCATCTGATGGTCTTGTCAAGGAGTTTGGACTTGGCTCTGTGGACAGTGGGAACCACTGAAGGTGTTTGAGCAGTAGAGTGAATGACCAGAGCTATGCCCTGAGAAGCATAATCTAGCAGTTTGAGGAACCTGGATTTGAGCAAAACAGTGATGCGAGTGTGGCAGTGGTCCAGTGAGACAATGGGAAGTTGCACTAGTTGGCACAGTAGGTGGAATGAGGCCAAGAAGCTAAATGCCAGACCCAGGACCAGCTCTTTCTCTGCAGCATACCACACAACCCCACCCCCAAAGACTCAGTGTAGGGCAGTGGTTCTCAGTCTTGAGTGTGTACCTGAACCAGCTGGAGGGCTGTTAAACTCAGATTTCTGGGTCCTACTCCAGAGTTTCTGATTCAGAAGATCTGGGGTCAGGGCTGAGAGCTTATATTTATATCAGGTTCCCAGGGAATGCTGGGTTGTTGGCCTGGGGCACAATTTGAGAACCACTGGGAAACAGATCAGCTTTGCTGAGAACCTGAATAGTCTCACAGAGATGCAGTACCAAGCTCAGTTCTTTGCACACATGCACATTTGTCTACTCAGGTATGGTCACATGGCAAAGTGCCCTGAATGGAAGCCTGTAGCTCCTAAAATGTTGTCCCATTCCTCTGGGTCTCCCAGGCTTTTCAATTCAGTCTCCACAAAAAGGTAACTGACCTGTCTTTGGATTGGCTTAGAACCAGTAGGTAGCAGAGCCTCTGAGATGGGGACATGGCGAGGGGCTGAAGAAATAGTGACTGCACAGGGAGAGAGGTTGTTAATGGGGAAAAATGGTGGTATTAAGGACGGATTTTGCTGATTTGTTACAAGCTCCTAAGATTCAGGCCCTTTGGAGTGATGGGTGGGATGAGGTGGAGGTGGAGGGGAGTAGGGAGGAATGAGGAAAAAGAATGGATTCAGCAAGAAGAGGAAACCAAGAAGAAGGGGAGCATGAGGATGAAGAAAGGAAAAGGAGAAAGTCAGAGAGAGATGAAAGGGAAAGAGAAAGCTGAGGTCTTGACTGGCTGTAGCCTTGTTCACACCAAGTTTGAATTTTCAAATTCTAGTGTCACTTCTCTCCATAACCACAACACTATTAAAACAAGGGTGGCTACTATTTCTTGCAATGTGCTGGGGACTTTATATCTTTTCTTCATCAAAATCTTATACAACCCTGCAAGGTAGGTTTTATTGCCTGCATTTTAATGATGGGGAAACTGAAGCTCAGAGAGGTTAAACTCTGGATTAACTGCTCCCTGCCCTGTGCACTTTCCCTCCTGTCTCACCCTCACTTGCAGGACACTAGGTCCAGAGGGAGGGTGAGGATTGCCAAGCAGCACCATGGACAGCAGCTCTGAGCCGTGAGGTAGGGTGAGAGGTAGTTGCCTGGAAGTGGTGGGCAAGACAAGCTAATGCAGAGCTACTTGTTCATACCACACCTGGTTTGGTCAGGATTAGAGGCCTTCAGTTCAGAGTCTGGAGGTGACACCCTTGATCACTCAGCCATGCCCTCCTTACCACTCAGCTGTTTTTGTTGCTGTAGTTTTTTTAACTTTATGGTTTAGTATCATTTCTGTCTCAGCAGAGGACCCCACTTCTCGTTTCACAAGCTGTAGGCTCCCATGATATCCTTCATCTCTACCTACAAAAGAATGCTTCTTGGGCTCTTCCTTTTTATTTTTTTAAATTTAAATTGAAGCATAGTTGATTTACAATGTTGTGTTAGTTTCAGGTGTACAGGAAAGTGATTCAGTTATACATATATCTATATATTCTTTTCCATTATGGTTTATTACAGGATATTAAATCTAGTTCCCTTGTTGTTTATCTATATTTTTGGGGGTTCTTTCTAACCTGCCTTTCTACTAACTGTTGTTATTTCCTGAGGCCCCGTCCTCTGCTGAGATGGACATGAAGATGCATTGCCCAGATCTTCCTTCAGGAAAAGATTTGTTGCCCAAACTTCTGAGTGCTTTTGGCATAAAGTCTTCAGCTGTCTTCAGGGATTCCCTCAGCCACAGGGTCACCTTCGCTGGGGTAGCAAGCAGCCAGTGGCTGAATGAGGCAGAGGTGTCAGGGTTCACCTGTGAGTGCTCCACAGTGTTGGCTGCATGACTGCCTGACATCTCTCCTGCCCACTCCTGCTTTCATTCCCTTCTTTCCACAGATGTGGATTCCAAAAGCAACCCCCTGGTGAACATCCTGCCCAGACTCCATCTCAGAGTTGACTTCCTGGGGAACCCAAACTGCGATGTCCATCAATTACTTGAACCTCCCTCACTCCTTTATCTCAATCCTGTTTATTTTAGAGAATCTGAACACAAGTGCCATCTTGTTTTCCTGCCATTTGTCTTACCTTCTCTATGACACTTATATTTTATTTTTTCTGCTATTAGGAAAAGGTGCTGGCAAGTCTCTTGGGTGGTTTCTGAGAGATGGTAACACAAAGCCAGTCCTTTTGCTTCTAGGGTGTTATCTGACAGATATTTTTACATGTGTGAGATGACATCGGAGCATGGTGATTGCCAGAACACAGTTGGAAATAGCAAAACAAGGGATACAGGCCGAACGTTCACCAAAAGGGACATGTCTACACAAACCATATTAATACATGATCACAGCACACCTCTAAAAAGAATGAGAAGGCTCTCTCCTTCTGATTTGAAGTGATCTCCAATATATATTGTTAAACAAAAAAGTCAAGGTACAGACCATTTATGTGAGAATATGTTTAAGTATATGCTGTGTAGCTAGAAAATGCATCTAGGCCTATGAACAAGAAACTGACAACTGGCTACCTGTGGGGCAGGGAGCTGGGAAACCTGGAGGACAGTGGTGGGAAGGAAGATTTTTTCATGGTTTCCTCTTTGTATTATGTGGATTTTGAATTATGTGGACTTTGTACTATGTGGTTTATCAGCTTGTTCAAGAAATAAGTTTAACACAGCCATAATAAGCCATAGAGGCAATTATACTTTTTCTTGGAGAATGGCAGGGAATGAATGCTTCTAGTTGCTTGGGGCTGCTAGGAGGGATGCTGGCATGCATTTTGTGGATGGCGGATATCTGAGTGAGCTCTGACACAGTGGAGCTTTGGAGGAGAATGGCTGGGAGGGTAGGTGAGGGGTCTAGACCCAGATCTGCTGGGACTGAACTTGGCATGGAAGCAAGGGATTGTCAGGTGCACGCCCCTCCCTCAGAGGGTCGTGCTGACCTAGACACACAGCTTTGTTGTCATGCAGCTGCTATGCTAGATCAACAGCCCAGAACTGAGTCTTCCCAGTGCACCTCAGGGGGGCCAGTCCTCTCTGCAGCAGACCCTGCCCGCAGGGATCCTCCTGCCTTGCCCAGGAAGCACACTGTCTCCCTTTTGGTCTGAGTGAGCCATTGGGGCTCCTGGATGATTGAGGAAGTGTGGGCGAAGCTGGCCAAGGGTGTGAAACTGGACCTCTTGCTGAGTTGGCTGTTAGTGGTTTGGGACAACATGTACGCACTTCATGCCCGTGGCTGCCAGAGCTGTATTTGTAACCAGAGCCCTCTCTTCTGAGCTTTAGAGTCTACATCCAATTGTGTCTATGACGCCTTCGTGTGGACACCTCACAGAAGCCACGTCATCAACGTGCCCTGAACTAAACTTATCCTCTCCCCACTTCACCCTCCCCCATCCCCTCAGCTCACAGTCTGTCTTGGTAACGGCCAGAAACCGAAGTGTCATTCCTGACACCTTTTTCCATCACCGATCCTATATTTTTCGAAACTGCAAGTCACACCTCTGCCCTGAGCTATTCTGGAGCTGTATTGCCTGTGGGACAAATTCCAAGCCCCTTAGCATGTTTTGCAAGTCCCTGCGGCCTGGCCTCACCTGTCTCTCTCACCCCGTCTCCAACACCTGCCCCTCCATGCTCCCCTTCACTTCTTCTTTTTTTTTTCTTTAAACTTTTATTTTTTCTATCTTTTTAAAAATTAATTTTTATTGGAGTATAGCTGTTTTACAATGTTGTGTTACTTTCTGCTGTACAGCAAAGTGAATCAGCTATATGTATACGTATATCCCCTCTTTTTAAAATTTCCTTCCCATTTAGATCACCACAGAGCATTGAGTAGAGTTCGCTGTGCTGTACAGTAGGTTCTCGTCAGTTATCTATTTTATACATAGTAGTGTATATATGTCAATCCCAATCTGTCAGTTTATCCCACCCCTCCTTCTTCCCCAGTATCCTTATGCCTGTTTTCTATGTCTGCTTGAGTTCGCATCCACTCCCAACCTGGGCGGCTCCGGCTTGCCTTTAAACACTCAGCTCAGGGGCCACACCTCTGTGGGTCCTTCCCGACTTCCATTCTGGGGTTTGTGCCCCCTATCATGTGCCCCTACAGGGCCCCCTGCCACATGCCTCTGCATAGCACTGGTCACTCCATGGGTCATTGTCAGCTTGCCACCCCTGGGAAGCTCTGGAGTGCAGGACGCACAGTTGGGTCATCTCTGAGTCTTCAGAGCCCACACTGTTCTGGACACCAGATGGGACTCAGCCAATGTCAAATGAATGAAGCATGTGACCCCTAACATCCCAAGCTGTTGGGGAGGAGCCCAAGACCACGCAGCTGGCTGGTGATAAGCCTGAGTTAGACCCTCCCTCATGAGAGCCCAGGGCTCTGCACCCTGCAGGGTGGGCCTTGCTGTTGACTCACAGCTCACGAGGAAGAGGAAATACCCAGTAAAAGTACTTTATCGGGTTTCTATGGTCTATTTTTTTCCATTTCAAGTGGCTTTCTCTGAATTTCCCAAGCTTCAACTGCTATGAAATTGAGGAAGAAAGTAATATGAATTTACTGGGGTCCTTACCTTGAGACAGTTTCTTCTCTCGACTTCACATTAAAAATAACAAACCTCTAGTGTGGGGACCTAGAAGCCCATTTCCTGGCATGATAAATCCCATCGTATTTCTGGGACTGATTTCACCACTAATTAAGGATGTATTATAGCTGCCCTGCTCCCACCCACCTCTCTCGTACTGACAGGACTGGCCCTGGGAGAAAGCAAGTGAGAAACTGTCTAAAAATAAAGCAGATCTGCAAGCCCGTCCTCAAGAAAGTTGTAGGTTTCCCTTTGGACTTGAGTGGGACAGAAGGAATGCAGAGGCAGAAGCTTCTGAGGGATGCAGAGGGGAGTAGAGCTCCCGCGACTGTCCTTCTCCAAAGCCATCTGGCTTCTCCACTTGACTCCAGGCTCCTATATTCAAGGGTCACAGGCCCGAGCCCAAAAGGGAAGAGACAATCTGAAGAGATACCACATCTCTGCTGTTTCCTCCACCTCATCAGCTAAGGCCACATCTCCTCATGGGTGGGGAGGGTCCCAACCAGCCTATGGTAACTGATGTCAGGATAGAGGTTCTGTCTTAGTTTGGGATGCCATCATAAAATACTATAGCCTGAGTAGTTTAAACAACAGAAATTTATTTCTCACAGTTCTGGAGGCTGGAAGTCTGAGATCAGGGTGCCAATACTGTCAGGTTCTGATGAAGGCTTTCTTCCTGGCTTGTGGATGGTTGCTTTCTTACTGTGTCCTTACGTGGCAAAGACAGAAAGGGAGAGAGTGAGTAAGGCCTCTGGTGTCTCTTATAAGGGCACTAAACCCTCATAAGGTCCCACCCTGATGTGAAATAAAATTCACATTTTATGGCAAGACAAGAAAAATCTAAACATAAAATATTTTTGTCTGTTGGCCTCCTCTCGCCCCCACAACTGTGCATTGTGTATCTGCATTTTGCATCGACCAGATGTCCTCCATCGACAAAAATACCCACTCAACCGTAAAGAGCGGCATTCTCCTAGCATCAACAGGACAACTCCTTAAAAGATAACATTCCTTCTTGATCTTGTAATAGGCCATGATGACACTTAGATCTGGATTGTGTAAACTGTCAGTAATGAGTCATTTATTGTACAGCCCTCTGTCTCAAAAAACTAATATAACTGACTTCTAAAGGGTGGAACAGTATCCAGGGTGTACACAGTATAAAAAGCCTAAGGGGTTTCCCTGGTGGCGCAGCAGTTGAGAGTCCGCCTGCCGATGGAGGGGACACGGGTTCGTGCCCCGGTCTGGGAAGATCCCACGTGCTGCGGAGCGGCTGGGCCCGTGAGCCATGGCCGCTGAGCCTGCGCGTCCAGAGCCTGTGCTCCGCAACGGGAGAGGCCACAACAGTGAGAGGCCCGCATACTGCAAAAACAAAACAAAACAAAACAAACAAACAAAAAAAAGCGTAAGGTTTGTGCTCTTCCTTGTATGGAAATCACACCTTGATTAAAACAAAAACGTGAGAAAAAAGTCTTAAGTTACATTCCAAATACAAATAATTCATTACCGGAATGTCTTGTAGACTTTGGAAGATCTCTGGATGTCCAAAAGCCAAATGTGTATCTTGGGTTTCGCTGATGCTGAGCGGTCTTATTCCTGACAAAAGGCAATCATTTGCTCATAATCACAATGTTTAGTGATGAGGAAGCAATACCTTAAGCATTTCACACCCTAACATATTATTTTGGCTACATTACTGGTTCCGGTATGTTTTAGGAAATGGGGTTTGTGTTGACATGTAACACATAATGTCCAGTTTAAGTCTCACGTTTACTTCACAGGTTTCTTGTGTGCCCTGGAATTCAATAATGTATGTAAAGAATCCAGCCCTGGGCTGGCACAGGGCAGGTGCTCAGTAAATAACAGGGTTAATTTGTAACAGAAACCCACCGTCAGATGAGGGGCCCTGAGGCTGGCTGGGAAGTGGGAGAGTTAGAGGTGAGAGCAGGCAGAGCAGGACGTGCTTGGGGGTGGGCATTGGGGCCATGCTGGGCCACAGTCGGGGCCTAGATATCAGCTCTGGGGGAAGCACCCATGTGGGACCAGTTGTGGGCCTGGTGGTACCCAGCATGATCCAAGTACAGGCTAGAGGGACCTTGGCCGGCAGTGAGTGTGAGTTCTGAGCCTGCTTGGGGGAGCTTTCTTAGCTGGATGGCTCGGTCAGTCATTTCTTCATTTCTTCTATTTTTAGTATATGTATTGGATGCCTGGGGTGGCTAGGCATCATTCTTGCAATTATGAGTGGGGTGGGGGATACAAAGAGGATAAGACTATTTGCCTCCAGGTTTAGAGTGCTACTTACAGAAACAACAACTACGGAGTACTTCTGTACCCCAGGCCCTGGGCTGAGGGCTTGAAGTGGATCTCATCGTAGCTTTGTGACATCATAGAGGCTGTTATAGCTTCATTTGCAGAGGGGGAAACCAAAGCTCAGGGTGCCAACCACCTCCCCAAGTCAGAAAGTTTGACTGTAGGGTCTGCATTTTTATGGCCACTGTAGAAAAAAACATGCACAGCCAGAAAGAAAACTACATGAAATTCTAATCTATAATGATGGTGCCTGTTAGCATTATAATATGAGACTTTAGAGAATTTTCTCATATAAATACACACGAATTCCAGACATGTGTCATGAAAGGGGTCAACTTTGCCTGTCCCAGAGAGGGGAGGGGCCAGATTTCCAGTCAATTGTCTTTCTGCAGACTCCTCCTCCAAGGTGTTTCTCCCCAGGGATCATTCCTCTTTGCCCTCTCTTTCCTGGGACAAATCCACATTTCCTGTTATGGGTTGAATTGTGTCCCCAAATTCCTATGTTGAAGTCCTAACCCCCAGTGCCTCAGAATATGACTTTGTTTGGAGATAAAGCCTTTAAGGTGGTTATTAGGTTAAAGTGGGTCCTCATCCAATCTGATGGGTGTCCTCATAAGAAGAGGAAATTGGGACACACAGAGACACCAGGGACCTGCACCCACAGTGGAAAGGCCAAGTGAGGACACAGTGAGAAGGTGGCCGTCTGCAAGCCAAGGAGAGAAACCAAACCTCCGGGACACCTTGATCTTGGACTTCCAGCTTCCAGAACTGTGAGTAATGACTTCCTGTTGTTTAAGCCTCCCTGTCTGTGGCGTTTTGTGAGGGCAGTCACAGCTGACTAAGACCCTCTGCCTGGGCATGGTTGGCACTCCTCACAGGGCTGATGGGTGGACCTGGAAGATTTAAGAAACCTGGCTGATTTTCCAGCAGCAGGAAATTTCAGAGATTGTACATCCCACAGAGTGGAACCAGGCGTGCAGAGTTACCCAGTTTTCTCCATCACCCACCTCCGGAGAACTCAGCTGGAACAAAGCAAGTATAAGAAGGAAGGTCAGATTGGGAAGCCAGAGCTGGTGGTGTGGTTCTGTTTCTCTGGAGAAGCCTGACGGATGCAGAGGCCTTTGTGCTGCATTTGGGACAAGAGAAGAGTCTGAGCAACACTGGACGGCCAGGAGGGGTGAAATGCAGCGCCAGTGTCTCCAGCTCCAGCCGTCTCTGACGCCAGGGCAGTGGGAGCACAAACAGAAGGGCTCATGGGAGCAGAGGAAAGTCTGATTCAGACACTTTCCTCAGTCTGGGATGCTGAGTACAGGAAAAGGTGAGACTGCCCTGGTGCTCCAGCCTGCTATCCACCTGTTCCATCTCTACCACCACCAACACCATGCACAGCATTTCAGATTTGAAATGATTTCAAAGGAAATTTTCAGGGACGATGGAGATGCCATCCAGCTACAAAGAGGGTGGGAGAAGGACATCTTCTCCTTTTTCATTTCACAAAGACAGTGTGGGGGAGGGGAATATTGGTTCTTTTGGCTGGTTGCATAATTAAAATGACATAAGGCAGATTAACAAGAGAAACTCAAATTTAATACATACGCATGGGAAATTCACATGGGCATGAGAAATTCAAAGGAGAGTAAGGCTAGATAGGGTATATACTTTACACGGGCCTATATAATTTTGGGAATGGGCAAGTCCGAAATCCACTGGACAGGATGACAGGCTGAAAACTCACGCAGGATCTGCTCTTGCAGTTTTGATTCTGAGGCGCATTTTCTTCTTTGAGAAGTTTTGTCTCAGGAAGGTGACATTTATGAGGCAGCTGTTGGTGTCACTTGACCCAGTTTCACACGGTTCCAGGGCTCTTTGGAAGCACATCACAAGGTCCTTGGAGAACGAACCTCCATCAGAATCACGAAGAGGGCCTGTTAAAAGCAGGCGGCTGGGTCCCACCCTTAGGGTTTCTTACTCAAGTCTGGGTGCAGTAGTGTTGCTAGTCATGGGCTACATGTTGAGGACCACAGCTTCGGATGCCGCTGGCTGCCAGAAAACACAAGCCTAGGCCAAACGGGCTTCGAAGTAAAGAGGATTTGTGATCCTTACAAGAAGGGAGCCTGGAGGTAGGGCAGGTTCAGGGTTGAGTGAGCCTCCAGGTCATCTGGGACCCAATTCCTTTTAATCTCTCCTTGCCAGCTCTTTGTGGCCTTGGCTTCATGGTAGCAATATGGCTGCATCTGCTTCAGACATCGCACCCTTACTCCACAAAGTCACTGAGGAGAGAGCACTGCCGTCCCAGTATTCCAGGCCTGAGTCCTCATTCCCTCCACTCACATCACTTGAACCTGATTAGGCCCCATGTCCACCTCTGAACTAATGACTGAAGCCCAACAGGGCACAACACAGGATCTGAGTGTGGGAGAGGCAGGTACCCAGTGAACTCTGGGTACTGTTGGGAAGGGCAAAAGGGGAGCAGATGCTGGAAGGGGGACCGACCTCTACCAATTTGCTGACACCTTCCTGGTTTTAGCACTGAAAGTCCTGCATCCTGGGAACCCCCTCAGTCTTGGGCAAACCTGGACGGATTCCATGAAATTGGCCATTGTGAAACTCCATCAGAATAGATCAGCAGTATGTATATATTCCTCTACAGCAGGGTGGTAGGGAGTGACAGAGGGGGTGGGGAGAGCAGACAGATGTGCTTTGGAATCCCAGTTGGTTACATTGGGTAACCTTCTTGTGAAGGCTAGTCTCTGTGAGCTTGGTAACTTGTCTACAAAAGTAGATGAAATCTTCAGTAGTTTTATTGTGGGGATTCAGTGAGGTTGGGGATGAGGGCCTGGAGCACATAGTCAGGAACCCAGTAAATCCTTTACCTTCTCAGGGCCTCAGCCCAATGCCAGACCAGAGCCCCCTAAACCTATAGTCCTGGTGAAGTGTATTCAAGATGATGCAGGAAGGAGAGTATTTATTTGTCTAAATGTTCATCAGTGTGTTAGTGGCTAGGACTGGATTGAAAATGTATGCACTGCTTCATTAAGACCTTTTCACATTAATGATTTTCTTTCTTCCTTACACTAGAGCTCAGAGTGAAGTCTGTTCCACTTGTCAGAGGGATCCTCACTATAACAGGCATTAAGGATACCTGCTGTGATCTGCGCCCCAGAGAGTAAAGGAGAAAGAGGTGGTGTGTGTGTGTGTGTGTGTGTGTGTGTGTGTGTGTGTGTGTGTGGCGGTCCTATCAAGACAGCTGCTCGTGTGTCAGAAGAAAGGGTTCTCCAGAATTATTCTGAGCTCTGAAAAATCTGCTTTCCTCCTGGATCGATGAGGCCAGGACCCTTTCTCTCCATCGAGCCGACATGGCGGGTGGAGGACACCTGGACGCCTAGGGTGAAAGGCCAGGCCTTCCAGGGGAGGACTGCCCCAGCCCAAGGATCTCACCAACATATTTAGAAGACAGAGCTGGTAAAAAAGGAGAATGATAGTGGGGCCATGGGTTCACATAAATATCCTAACAGGATCATTTTCCTGAAATGAAGAAGGACTGCGAGTTGTTCTCTTCAACTACAAGAATAATAAACACTCTCTACTATCGAACAGTTTTCTTTTCTTTTTTTTTTTTTTTGTGGTATATGGGGCTCTCACTGTTGCGGCCTCTCCCGTTGCAGAGCACAGTCTCCGGACGCGCAGGCTCAGCGGCCACGGCTCACGGGCCCAGCCGCTCCGCGGCATGTGGGATCCTCCTGGACCGGGGCACGAACCTGTGTCCCCTGCATTAGCAGGTGGACTCTCAACCACTGCGCCACCAGGGAAGCCCTTGATCAGTTTTCTTAACTACAGGCAGTGTTGTTAATTATAAAATGCCTCACACGGACTCTGGGTACTGTCCCCATTACTGTACCATAAAAGCTGCAATCAGACTGTTATCGCCAGTGTTAGCTTTTAGCGACTGAAGGGGTATTAGATTTATTTATAAAAAAATCACACACACACTGGATTTATTGGACCTCAACAAATGTTCTTTTAACAAAAATCCTAATTTTAAATACTCTTCAAAAAGTGGCCTCATTAACTCTTATACCAGATCCTGTATTTAAAGAAAATTCCAGTTATGTGGGCTCATTGTCTTCTCTTTTCATGAAAGCTGATCTCTAAAATGGAGTTAGCAATTACCTTGGAAAACACATATTCTTCATTCTTTTTCCAGATCTGTCTGTCCCTGTGTGCATGTGGTTTCTTGATGAGGTCCTCATAGTAAAGAGTTTGCTCAGATAAACTTAGTTTTAGAAGTGAGATCTTTTATGCTGCCATTGATCACGTTGCGGTGTAATTTGTTCTCAAGTTGTGTCCCCTCTGAACTGTGAGCTCTTCCATGTACGAACGTCATAGTATCTGTGTCCCTAGAGCCTCAGATGATGTTCAGAATGATAGGCACTCGATGGTTGCTGAGTAGAATTGAATCGTGGTGGTCAATCTACGAAGGAAGCCTGATTCAGTTACATGTGTGCAAATTCAGGGGCAATTATTATTGATTCTCATTTGCTGCAGTCAAGGGTGAGCATGAGAGTAAAACAAATTCGTGGTAAACCCTGGCAATAGAAATGCAAGCAAAGCCCTAGCTCATGAACTTGGATATTTTCCCTGCTGTGGTTAATACTTCACCTGACTGGTGAAGATCAGAACCATGGACAGAAAGACCACCCTGTCAGGGCTACAACTCCAGGGCAGGGATGGACAGTAAGAAGATGCTTTTCCTGCATCCAGAATGCCCTCATGCTATCCACTGGCCTGGTTACTTTTCCACCCTTTGCCACCCAACTCAATTCTCAGGCTCCCTTGAAGTGGTTCATGATTATGTTGGGGCCCAGGGTAGGCTACCCCAAAATGGGCCTCAATGACATATTGATTATTTTGAATTAAAGGTACTTAAGAAACAGCTGATGCAAGAGGGACACTCTGACCCCCCTTTCTGTCTTCCTGAAAACAGGAAATATGTCTCTTGTGTGAAAGGTGTCCCCCCCCACCCCACACCAGATATGGCGGTAGAAGGACACCCTTATCACCAGAGATGGGGAATTCTGGCTGAGAAGCCTGCATTAACAAAACTTGTTATTTCTTTAATTTATTACCTCAAGCCCAAACTCTGTTTAGATTCTTCACTAATTGGGCACCCAAAAACTTAGTTTCTTTGTCGTCAATTGCTCACAAATTTATTGTTTCTTTGTCTAAAATGTATTGTTGTTTAATGCTGTTTTAGGAGAGTTTTGGGAGACAGCAGAGCTAAATGCTTTTTTCAGTCTTCCATTTTTAACCAGAAGTTTTGGCTGTGAAAAAACAAACATGATTTTCACTGAGAAAACTGAGATGAAACTGGTTAACTTGGCTGGGTTTTGTTTTGTTTGCTTTTTAAGACAATAGAAATTGTCATTGAATGGAAAATGTTTTGTGGGGAAGTGAGATTTGAGATATACTTTGAAGGATACAGAACTGGGCTTCTCAGAGCATGGTATAGACTATCAGGGTGAGGAAAATCTCAGGGTTTTTCCTCACTTTGACATTTCCTAATCATAAAGGACTTACTGCTAGAAACTCAGAAGCTAAGTAGTTGGTGGCTTTGTTTTTCAGATGGTGTCCTAGCCATAGAATTGTAGAGTCATTGATGCTGGATGGAACCGTAGCAATTCACAGATCTATCTGTCGTGTTGAGGAGACTCAGACCCAGGGAGGGGCTTTGCCTCGGCCTGAGTTACTGTGCCCTGCACAGTGTGTGGCCTCCTGGGAGCTCGTCCTGGCTGGGGCAGGGGTCAATCCCGAAGGTACTTTCATTCAGACTTTCTCTTTTTCTTTTTAGTTTCTCCCTAACACAGACCATTTTTTAATATCCCTAGATTTTATAGTATTCACTAATAATGGTTTGGGCTCCAGGATATATTATGGAGAGAAGGAAGAGCACTTTCCAGAACTTAATAATAATAATAATAACGGTAAAATAAATAAAGACAGATGTTTCCTGAATAGGCTACGGGGAAGCCTCGTGGTAAGAACCAATAGTCCTTGCCTCCCCAATTTCTAAAGAAGCCATTTGAGTCTAGGTGAGTCAGTGCGTTTCTGAAAAAATGATGGAAATTCCTACTTTTGAAAGACTTTTTTAAATGGTTTAAAAATTAATTTCAGGAACGGCACCTAAAGTAGGCCCCAGAAACTGGGAACTTCATGGTGATCTGTACATATTGAAGTTTCTCTGGTAGTCAAAGGTTATATAGTTAATACATTTTCATTAACAAAAAAATAAAAATAAAAAAGATAAAGTAGGCCCCAGTTCTAACCCATCCTCATAGAGGCTTTCTCGCAGAGAGGGGCTTGCCTGTGGTCCCTCCCTCTGAGTGAGAGGAGAAGGTTCTGCTTTCTCGTTTTTCTAGAAACCAAAGAGGAAAAGAGCCCATCACTTCCTTGGTTACAGACAGGGCCTCTGAAGGGCTCTACGGGTGGTAGTTTCCAGACGCCTTTGTGTGCTGAGCAGGGGAGGTGGCTGAGACCAGAGGGCCCGCAGAAACCATGGCCAGTGGTGGCTCCTGGCATGGCATAGAGGGCCAGGCAGCGTGCAAACAGGGACAAGTGTGGCCCTCAGGGACCTCTCCTCTACCGCAGCATCCCCCTGTCTGAGCAGAATGTTCTGTGTAGGCTGTTGCAGTGGCTGGGCACTCTGGGATCCTAGAGAGAAGGGACTGTAAGAGAGCGTTCACGTCTGGTTTTGCTCCAGGAGCACACCGCACTGTTCTGTCCTTGGAAAGAGAGACCGTCCCTTACAACGTGACCTTTGATGCTTCCAGGTGCCCCTGGTGCAAAAAGGTCCCCGGGGACTACAGGACTCCTTTCATTTGAGACCAAACCTGTATTCCAACTGCGGGAATTTCCCAAACACCATCCTGACAGGTGAGGGCTGCTTCTTTTATTTCACTGTGTTTCTACAGATACCACTGTAAGATAGTTTAAACAACATAATATTATATAAAGCAGAAAATGAAAGGCCTGTAGCTCAACTTTACCTTTCTGAGATGCAGGTGTCCAGCCCCAGAGCCTGTGAGGCAGTGGAGAAGGGGCCTGGTGACCCAAGCCTTTTCCGAACTACTTAATTTCCCGTGATTAACAACTGTTCCAAGGGAGAAAACCTGCAAAACTGGGAGTTGTGGGACTGACTGAAAAGAACATAGATTCCAGAGCAAAACCGTAGGCCCAGGAGTGGTTGGGACACAGGTGATGACTGTCCTGGTTGGGAAGATGACAAGAACGGCGTTTTGGGGGTTGTCATCGGTTGTGTCCTCTTAGTGACCTGGGCCCTCACGCTTCCTAATCTGCATTGTTTTCCCCTCCCGCTGCTCTTTCCAGAAGACTCGAGCACCAGCCTGTTCAAAGACCTCGGCAGTGCTCTGGCAGGCATGCCCGAGGTCAGCCTAAACGTGGACACTCCGTTTCCATTGGAAGAAGAGCTCCAGATCGAACCCCTGAGCCTGGACGGACTCAGCATGTTAAGTGATTCCAGCCCGGGCCTGCTCAACCTCTCTACTGAAGAGACGTTTCGAGCTGACCGACTGTGCAGAAGGGAACGGAACAGGAGGACTTATTTCTGAAACAGCTAAAACAGAACGGACTAGAACAGAGCCAGCTGCAGCCCTGGGCGTTAGTTATCCCAGGCTTCTGACACGGAAGGAACCAATTCCTTGGCTCCCAGCTCTCAGACGAGGTCCCATCTCAGACCCCGTGGCTCATTCTAGACCGCAGAGCTGGGCGCCGCCCCTCAGGCCTGCGGCACAGGTCCTGTTGCTGCGGGCAGGTTGCTCTGGGGCTTCCGTTGAAGTGGTCATCACTGCAACCGTTACATCTTTTACTGGCCATCTGATCGGTCAATGTGTAAAAATATAACAAGAGGCCTCAGGAGCCTTGTGTAGCGCTTAGAACCACTGATCTCAATCAACACTGAAGAAAGGACCCGGAGTGCGGGGCGGTTAGGGGCCACAGGCCTTTGGAAGTTGACTCAGCATCCAGCAACGGTACCACAGCCCCACGATGCCTTCTCTGATCCAGCCATCGTGCCTCAGCGACGGCAGGATGTTCCAGGGCAGAGCGGAGGGCCAGGGCTCTCTCAGAGGCCTCAGTTCTAACGTGAAGAAGGCTTTTTACCACAAGTCCAAGGACAGACTTGAGTTAAGCAAACTGAATTCTAATTTGTTGCCCCCCCGCACCGCCCCCAGTTTGTAATCTCTTTTCTGCTGCTTCAGAACCCCTTTTCCTATGGACAAGAGCAAAAGGAAGACTATTTTATTCAGTCACTGAAAAAAGAAAACAAATCCCCTGGTAAAAATGAGCCTGAAGAGAACGGTGCTTCTTGGAGGCTGGGGAAGAGAGAAAGGGGGCTGCAGGTATCTCAGAGACACACGAAGTCCTCCAGACAAGTTCTGCACCATACAAGCCTCCCTCTCATACAGACCAGCTGGAGGGAGGGGCTGGAGGTCTGGATCGGGCCCACCCAGCAGCTGCATAGCTGCAAAGGGAAGCTGTTTCTCTGTGGAATGGGGGTGGTTCATGTAACCCCACTAGACCGTAAGCTCCTTGAGGGCAGGGACTGTGCCTTAGTCATCAGCGAACCCCTAGCACCTAACAAGTGCCTGGCGCTGGGCAGGTGCTGCAGAAACGTGCGTCGAATGTACACGTGAACGAGTGAATGAATGCACGAAAGAATGAATCTGCCTTGCCGTGAGGCAGTCTAAACTTTCACTGTTCCTACTGCTTACAAAATCTTCTCAGAGCTTCAGCTCTTCTAACACTTGTGCCTGTGGTTAAGTTAAGCACGTGCTTTAATATGCTTTTAACGCTAGGTGACCAAATCCACGGTTAGACTGCGCGCCCTGTTCTCCTCCAGGGTATGCAGGTAGGCGGAAACTGTCTTCTGAGTACATCCAGAATGGCTCAGCAAACTGAGACCTCCCACCTGCCTGGACCTCAGGGGTCCTGGCCACCTCATGAGATCTTCCCTCTCAGACCCAGGTTTTGCTCTCGATTGCATTAGGAAGAGATTCATTCTCTGAGGTTGAAGAAATAGTCTAATGAAACCATCATTAGTCATCAGTACCTTAGCACAAAACGGTATTACTGTATTTCCACCACCACCTGCCCCCCTCGCTTAGTCCGGGCCAGCCCCTGACCAGAAACCTGATGGGTGGGTTTGCAAGCCGTCTGGGGAGGAGGGTGGGCAACGGGGCTGAATGTGGGCATGGGCAGACAGCACAGAGAGGACAGACACACTGAAGGAGGGATGAAGATGCCGGAGCCTTTGCCCAGACAGCCGGTGTCGTTCCAGGAGACACCAGGGCTGTTGCTGAAGGGTCCAGACTGCTCCCAGCCAAAGAAGCAAGGCTGCACCTTGTGGGTCTGAATCTGACACGTGTGCCTGGTGGCCGGAGGGGTCTGTCACAGGGTCCTGGGCTGTTAACCTCTCCAGACCTTGTCCCACTTCCTTGTGTCTTCAGGGGGGTCTCTTCCCTCCAGTCTTTCCAGTAACCTTGATCGTACACTACCACACCTTCACTGTGGAGCCCAAGTCTTCCTGCCTCACGTTCATCCTGAACCCCTGCTACTGAATTAGGAAGTCGAACCAGAGTCCTCCCTGCCTGAGCTCTGGCTCAGGGAGAGGAACTTGGCCTCCCCTTCGAAGCCATATTCCCAGTTAAACTTCCCGATCTCAGAGGGCAGTGACCTTTTGTTAAAGTAAAAGGGCCTCTCATCGTACACAGCACCCCAGTGTGCCAAAAGAAAGCAGATCCTGGCTGCCTTTCCTGTGTCAGAGCCCCCCAGATCTGATCCGGCCCTTCAGACAGTAGTTGTGGCGCACGGGCTTAGTTGCTCCGCGGCATGGGGGATCTTCCCGGACCAGGGCTTGAACCCATGTCCCCTGCATCGGCAGGTAGATTCTTAACGACTGGGCCACCAGGGAAGTCCCAGTCCCCTCTTGTTTCTGCTGTCCATCTCCCCAAGTGTAACTGCTACTGTCTTCTCTCCTATTCACCCCAATCCCACAGGTTTATGATTTAAAAAAATTCTTCAGGAGGGAGCCAAGTTAGATGAAGGTATTCAATCCTCCATCAGAAACCAGAAGAACCTTTAGGAATTATTTTTTGTAAATACCCTCATACGTCTAATTCTTCTCTGGAGCATTCTGGAGCCACAGAACCCAAGTCACAAGGAATGCAGTACATGAATATCTTTAATTTACAGCAACTGAAATTGTTTCAGGACGGGGGACCCCTTTCAGGGTCCAAGAGTGGGCCCTTGTCTAACACTCAGAAATGAATTGTCCGAGGAGACACACGTGCTGACAAAGCAAGAGACTTTATTGGGAAGAGGTGCCCGGGTGGAGAGCAGCAGGGTAAGGGGACCCGGGAGAGCTGCTCTGCCACGTGGCTCGCAGGCTTGGGTTTTATGGTGATGCGGTTAGTTTCTGGGTTGTCTCTGGACAGTCATCTTGCTTGGCCCATAGTGTGACTCAGGGTCCTTCCTGGTGGTGGGCGCATTGCTCAGCCAAGGTGGATTCCAGTGTGAGTGTTTCTGGGAGGTTGGTGGGACATGTTCTGGGCTGGCGTCTCCCCCCTCTTTCGGCCCCTCCCGAATTCTCCAGGTTAGTTTTCGCCGGCTGCACCATGTTCCTTACCGGGACCTCCTGTTATGCGACAGCTCAGGCAAGTGGTTTTCGTTGTGCCTGGCCAGGGCAGGTGGTTTCACTCAGTGTTTCCCTAACAAAATCACCCATCCATGGCTTAGCTCCTGAGGGACTTGCTCACTAGACACCCCGAGAGGTGGTGAGTTGGCTTGCATGAGAGAGGGATGTCCTGGGACACAGGCTGTGTGCTCAGAACATTTTCAGTGCATGTCTGGGAGAAAGGGGTGGTGATCCGTCTTTCCCGGGAGCCCCACCACGCTTAGCCCTGTTTCCGTTCTCTACCACCAACGATCTAAGGCATAAGTCAGAGTATATTGTTCCCCTGGTAAAATGCTCCAGTACCTCCTCGTCTCACCCAAACAATCCAGTGTTCCCCCATGAACCCCACAGCTTTGCATGACTTGGGCTCTGGCTCTCTGGTTCTCCTTCCTCCCTATTTTCACCCAGGATGCACCTGCCGTACCTGTTCCTCCCATAGGCCAAGATCCCTCCTGTCTCGGGGCTCCTGCTCTGCTGCAACCCTGGCCTGGAGGGCTCTGCTCTGGCGCCTTCTTTCTGCTGGCACCCCACCCTCTGGTCTCAGATTGAAGGCCTTCCCCGACCGCTTCTCTGTCCCTCTGGGGGCTCCACATGACACCAAGCCTTGTCTGCGTGATGCTATCCCAGGTAACAGCTGCTCAACTGGGAAAGGAAGCTACATCTGGATTGCAGACATTCCCATCGAGTGTGAGGGGATGCTAATGAGATCCTCACAAAGGATCCATGTATGGGCCTAGAAATATGAAGCTGGAAACACTGGGGAGACCAGTCAAAGGCCCAGGTGTAGTTCCAGAAGGGTGTCTAGTGAAGTTGTCCAGGAGGGCAGACAGTCCTGGGCTAGAAGCCAAGATCTGCCGCTTCCTTGTCCTGTGACAGGGATCAAATCACTTAACTTCTCTCAGCCTCAGTTTCCTCACCTGTGAAATGGGGGTAAAAAGAGCAAGCATCTCATTGGGTCATCGCAGCAGGGATTAGGTGCCAATGCTGGTGAAGACTCTGTGTCTGCTCCTGGTACATCTAATCCCAATACACCAGGGGTCTTTTCCCACCCCCGGCCCCAAAGGTTCTAGGCGGGCACAGCGGGTCAGCACAGATGTGTGAAGTTCTGGGGATGGGGCTGGGGGGCAGGTACGGAACGTCTGAGGGATGAGAGCTAGGAAACAAGAGTTGAGCTCTGGTTTCCTGAGAAGATGGGCTCAGGAGGCCACCGGCCATTGGGACACCCAAACAGCCCCCTTGTCCTGCCCACAGCATGTGAACACTTGTGGCCAGACAGGTTTGTTTTGTGTGTCTGTCAGTAGGACTCAATCAGAGCAGTTGTGTGTCCATCAAAACTGCTGTTTGTCAGAGCGTCAGTGGCTGTGGGAGCTGGCTGGGGACTACCTGGGAGGCCCTCCCAAGGCTCTGATGCTGGAAGCAACGTGCTCAGGATGGGCTTGGGGAAGGGGAGAAGGATGTGAGGTGGGGGAGCTCACGTGGACAGGCTGGAACCTGCGTGGATTCTACTGTCTCAAGCCTGGTGATGCCAGCATCCTGCCAGAGAAGCTGGTGGCCTCAGGCACTCCTGGATGGGAGGGATATCCAGAGAGGTGGAGCTGCCCAGGCCCAGCCACTGATGCCCACCACATGAGTCAGTGAATTGGGGATGACATGGGTGACCTGCCAGAGTGCCTGCCCCACCTTTCTGAGTGTGAGCGACAGAAAGGGCTCAGCGGCTGGGATTCTGCCCTCCTAATCTGTAGTCTCAGCCAGAGCATCTCCTGCAGCCCCTCCTAACCATAAGCCCTGGGGTGGGAGCTCTAGGGGCGCAGAGGTCAGCCCAGCCAAGCTGACGGTCACCACGCTCAGTGTGAAGCGGCCCTTCAGGTGCACGTTCATACAGTGGTATGTTGCAACCTGTCAAGGTGGGGGTCAGGTGTGAAGACCGCACGAGGCACAGGAAGCTGTCCTCCGTGAGTATGCTGGTAGTCAGCACCCAGCGCCCGGTGCTTGGCCAGTGAGAGCTTGAGCCACTGCAGTGACCAGGAGCACAGGAGAGATACCATGGGGCAGGGAGGGGCCAACGCCACTCTGACTTTCAGAGGGTGAACGTTAAGGACTGGATATCTGTATCCTCCCCCACCAAATCCATGTGCTGCCGAAATCCTAATGCCCAGTGTAATGGTCTTAGGAAGTGGGGCTTTTGGGAGGTGATTAGTGCCCTTCTGAGAAGAGACAGGAGAGAACTGGCTTTCTCTCTGCTGGGTGAGGATACAAGGAGAAGACAACCGTCTGCAACCCAGGATGACACCTCTCACCAGACACAGGCTCTGTCAGTGTCTTCATCTTGGATTTCCAGCCTCTAGAGCTGTGAGACGTAAGTGTTTTTCGTTTAAGCCACCCAGACTAGGGTAATTTGTTGTAGCCACCTGAGCTGACTAAGGCAGTTTGAAAGCAAACTGATACATGCAGTGTGAGCCTGAGTTCATCCTGCGTGAGGCTAAAACGTGGGCAGCTCAAGCATTTTGGTGCATTTAGGGGGCCTGGGCAGGAAGAGGAAGTGAACCAAGATGGGTGTGAAGCCAGGGTGGAGGAGGGACTGGCTCTCTCCAGGGAGCCACCTTCAGGGCAGTCAAGTTTAGCCGACCCAGGTTAATTGCATCCCGGGAGCTGAGCTGGAGGGAGGAGCTGACATCTCCTGCAATGAGCACTGGCTCTGTTCCCTTAGGAGTCTGGGGTCGGGGGAGGGGCAGAGGAACTGATGGGAGGACTCAGGGTCGTGCCGCTGCCGTGCTGGAAGCTGGGTAGAGAGCAGGAAAAAGGACAAAATGCCTGCGATGCGCAGAAAAAGCAAAGTCATGCGTTAACGAGGTCTGAGGCTGAGGGCCAATTTGCACAGGAGAGGATGGGTGTCTTTCCCAGGCTTCACCCCCACTTGACCATGAGCTATAGGCTTGGCACCTAACAACCAGACTTTGCTCACAGCCGACACCCCCTGCACCCCAGGAAGGTACTGATGTGCAGGAGCTCCTGCCCCACCTAAAACCAGGGTTTCAAGTTTCTGCCTCAGGTATCTTCCCCGCTGTTCCTCTTCTGACCCGTCTGGATGAATTGAACAAGGAATCAACTCGTCAGTGAAAAACAGTCAGTGAGATTTATTCACATTATTCATTTGTTCAAAAAGTATTATTTGAGCATCTGTCAGGCATGGTGCTGGGGGCTGGGACATAAAGGGGAGATGGGCAGGAAGGTCCCACTGCACAGAGCCTGTCCGGCAGACAGACGACACCCAGGAGACCTATACCTATCGCATTTCAGTGGTGGCAGATGCTGAAGCAGAAGGGGGCGGAGGAAGGCTGTGTAGAGCCTGGTCCTCCCTGGTCTGGGGTTCCTAGAGAAAAGAAGGGTTGAGGGGAGATATCCACACTGAGTAGGAATTACCCAACTGGGGGAGGCAGAGAGGAAACATGTGGTGAGGCAAACGGCACATCTGAGGAGTTAAAGATAGCCCAGCGGAGCCAGAGCTTAGTCTAGCTCTTTGGAAACATGATAGCTGAGGTATCCAGTAACGATAATGATACTATTACCAAATTCTTACTCTTACGGGCTGAATCCAGTCCCCTCCCCCAACCTATTTGTTGAAGCCCCCATTCCCCAGTATCTCAGAATGAATCTATATTCAGAGATAGGGTCTTAAAAATGTAATTCAGCTGAATGAGATCACTAGCACGGACCCTAATCGAGTATGACTGGTACCCTTATAAAACGAGATTAGGACACAGACCCACACAGAGAGAAGACCATGTGAAGACACAGGGAGAAGATGGCCATCTACAAATCAAGGAGAAAGACCTCAGAAGGAACCAACTATGTTGACATCTTGCTCTTGGACATCTAAGTTCCAGAACTATGAGAAAATAAATGTCTGTGTTTTAAGACCCCCAATCTGTGGTTCTTTGTTACGTCAGCCAGAGCAGACTAATACACTTGCTAAGTGCCATGTGTTCTAACTAAGCCCTCTATACCTATGATCTTATTTCTCATGTCAACCCTAAGAAGTGGGCGCCACCACTCTCTCCATTTTGCTGCTGAGGACATCGAGGGACAGGGGTGAGATGTGAAACCACACACACCCAGAATTTACTGTCTGCATTCAAGTGATTTTACCATTGGACGGTCAGCATGACTCCTACTGCAGGACATTCTTGCCCAAGAAGACAAAGTTGCAAATAACTTTAAGGTTTATTTCAGAAACTTCCTAAAAATCCATTTATCTGGGTAAGGGACTACTCAACTTTCTCTCAAAAGGGTAAGTAGCCCTTTCTAAGAAAAACGGATTGATCAACTGGACTCATCAAGGGACCACATACACTGCAAGGACTTGTTTCACAGCCCCCCTCTATAACCGCATTCCTTTGGATAGGACTCCAACCCAGCTGCACCTCAGATTTGGACTTGAATCCACAATCCCTGACTTGGGAGGGGATTCGAACTCACTGCCTTTTAATTGAAACTGCTCACCTGGCCTCAGGACTTACTGAAACTCATGTTCTTTTGTCTTGACACAGAAATAATTTGGTGTGAGGCAAAGTAATATACAAAGAGTGAGTTTATTAGCATAGATCACTTGTAAGAGATACATGTGGGCAGGCAGGGGAGCGCAGCCCTGGGAACAAAGAGGGCTACGTTTTTTTTTTTTTTTTTTGTGGTATGCGGGCCTCTCACTGTTGTGGCCTCTCCCGCTGCGGAGCACAAGCTCTGGACACGCAGGCTCAGCGGCCGTGGCTCACGGGCCCAGCCGCTCCGCGGCATGTGGGATCTTCCCGGACCGGGGCACGAACCCGTGTCCCCTGCATCGTCAGGCGGACTCTCAACCACTGCGCCACCAGGGAAGCCCCGAGGGCTACGTTTTTATAACCAAAGAAAAAGTGGGGAAGAAAGAAGACCACCTTCTTCCTCGTTCTTGGGTAGACAGCAAGGCTTACATCATTAGTTCCTCCTTTGGCCCTATATGGTTTAACTGGGACTGTCATGGTGCTATATAAATCATATGTATGTTAGAAAAAGGGTGGTAATATGTATTAAAAATGGTAATTCATCTCAGGTTTCTGTATAATGTCCCCTTTCACCTAGTTTATTTCCCCTTTCAGCTATAATCCTGTCTTGGTTGTACGCAAAGATGCTACTCTTCAAGGACCATTAACTCCCCGACTTCATGTAACAAGATTCAGACCCCATATCTATTGTCTCGTACTTTAACAAGACATATGTAGATCGTTGCTTGGTTACTGGATTGTTTTCTTGAGTGGTCGTTAGCCTACAACAGTCTCCCAAACGCTTTAAAAATTATTTTTCTAGCTTTAATCCCCTAGTGGGATTTCTAAACTAACTCTTTGATTATCTTACTCTATCCCTATCACCTCCTTGCTGTGTCCACCGATCCTATTGCATTGTGAATTTTGCCCAAGGCCAATTAGGCCACCAGCATTGAAAGATCTACCTTAAATCAGACCACCCTAACCTTATAAATATCCCACCTTTGCTTTTCCCCTTCTGACAGGAGTGTACAAAGGCTATAGCTCTCCTCACCACAGGGAGCAGTAGAATCTGGCTTTGCTTGGTTAGCTGGTTATTTTGGCTGTCTTTGTGGGGAGCTGGCAGTCAGCAGAGGTTAAGCAACTTGTCCTGGATCATGCAGCTAGTGAGTGATGGAGCCAGGATGGGACCCACATAATCGGGCTGCAGCTTCTGTGCTTCAAACCGTGGTGTCTGAGGGTCAGAATCAGAGGAAACTTACAGTCTCCAAGTCCATCCCACATCTGCCTGACTCTTCCCAAGTGGGCAGCTCCCATTGCTGGGGAGCCATTGGAGGCAATGTGGTACAGAAGAAGGAACAAGGGCTCTGTGTTGACACAGACCAAGCTCATTCATTGACCAGCTGTGTGACTTTCAGCAGGTGACTCAATCTCTCTAAACTTTGAATTTCCCATCATCAAAATGGTATGGGCCACAGCTCACATGATCATGGTGAAGATGAAGAAGAGCTAATTTTTTTTTTTTTTTTTTTTTTTTTACGGCACGCGGGCCTCTCACTGTTGTGGCCTCTCCCGTTGCGGAGCACAGGCTCCGGACGCGCAGGCTCAGCGGCCATGGCTCACGGGCCCAGCCGCTCCGCGGCATGTGGGATCTTCCCAGACCGGGGCACGAACCCGGTCCACTGCATCGGCAGGCGGACTCCCAACCACTGCGCCACCAGGGAAGCCCCAAAAGAGCTAATGTTGATCAAGTGCCTGGCACATGGTAGTTGCCCAATAAATGATATAGTCAATCCCGCTTGCTTGGATGGAATTAACATGTCTCCCTGATTGTCTCTTCCCTCCCCCATCTTTCAACTTGCTGTTTCAACAAGCATGGACTAGTAACCAAAAGTTAGAAGGTTACAGAACTTTAAGTAAATCCCTCCTCCCAGAGCCATTTCATCCCTTTCACTTTTGTCTTCAAATCAGTGGAGTTGGAGCAGTAACTCCAGAAAGACATCACCCCACCACCACCCTGGGCTCTTCCAGACCTAGGGTTCTTTGCTTCTATAGCTTGGGGATGGAAATGGACACTTCATCACTCCTGAAGGAGGGCTCATGGCTCAGTGAGAAGGGCACTGGACAAAGATCCAGGGGCCTCATCTTGTTTGTTACCAATCATCTGTGTCTTGACCTCCGCACATTTCTTTTGGGGGGATATTGAGAATAGAATCAACTTGCTCTTGGAGAGACTCTCCTATTACTTCTAGCCACCCACCCAGGCTCAGCCCCTACATACAGAGGTCTTATTCTCTTTGTCCAGCAAGAAGGAGATTTGACACATCACACTGAACCCAAGAAACTAGGGGTCCCAGGAAGAAGGCAGAGCTGGGATGTAAAGGGGAGGGAGTGATGCACATTCTCACATAAAATATGGTTGTGAGGACGTTTATGATGTAAGGCAGGTGGGCAGCATGCAGATGCCATTCTTGTGGCCAGCAGCAGGGCTGGGAGGAAGTACACAATCTCTCCTGTGTTCCATAGCCACTTCTTCTGGGGAGCTACCCAGAAGGCTCACTGCCTTTGGCAGGAGACGTTATGTGTTTGCAGAGCATGGGCTCAGCCTCCAGGAGTACCTGGTGGCACCTCCACATGGGTATTTTGACAAAGATAGTGCTCCATTCCCCAACCCCAAACTAAGTGAAAGCCTTCTGTATTTCCTGAGGCAGAGAAAAATACTGATCATTAACTGCAAACAAATGTGAGGATATGCCCCTTTCTCTGTTTAGATGTCTCTTTCATCAAGGAGATGGGGTCCTAGTCAAACAAGTTCCATCAGTTAACACCATAGATTGAGAGTGGCTTTCCTCTGACAGGATGGGCTTTACCTTTTCATCTCAATGATCCGTCTCATTTCTGCTAAGGTTCTATTCCCTCAAATTGCCTCTGTGTCTTTATGGTGCCCCTTCCTGACCTCCCTGCATGTAGCAGTTTGCCAGGAAGTCAGGATAGAAAGAGGAAAGTTTGTTATAGATTCTTTGGAGGCAGATGGTTCTGGGTTCAAATCTTGATTCATGAACCAGCTAGGGGAAGCCTTTAACTCCTTAAGCTCTCTGAACATTGGCTTGAGATATGATATCTATGAATCTTGTGTATTCTGAGCGTGTGTATTCTGAGCCAGTGCACACCACCCACACATGCCCACATGTTATACGGTGCTAGCTGATGGGAGCAAAACTGGGGTCTGGCATCTAAGGGGAAAATAAGCTTCTTCATGGGGTTGAAGACCAGGGATGATTTATATAATGTAGCCAGGACAGTGTCTGGCAATTGAAGGTGCTCAATAAGTGAGAGATTACAAAGAGAAATGGGGGATTTCCTTGGTGGTCCAGTGGCTAAGACTCCACGCTCCCAATGCAGGAGGCCCAGGTTTGGTCCCTGGTCAGGGAACTAGATCCTGCATGCCACAAATAAGATCCCACATGCCACAAGGAAGATCAAAGCTATCACGTGCTACAACTAAGACCTGGCTCAGCCAAATTAAATAATAATAAAAAAAAGAGAAATGGAAAAATTGATTTAGAAGTGCAATGGACACACTCAAGTGGCATTGTCCTTGCAGAACAGACAAAGGCAGAAGAAAGGAAGTAAATGGGATAGAGATAGATTTCATCCTTTCCGTCGATAAAAATGACCACCTGCAGACAATACAGTATGACTGCTGGGCTGGGAATGTAGGAGTGGAGGGTAAGATTTTGCCTCAGTTCCCAGGTTCCAGATCTATTTTGCAGCTTCCAGACTCCAATAGAAAACTCTGGAATGCTCTTTGAAAAGAAATGTACCAAGTAACAACCTCACTAGGTCTCAATATTTTCATTTGCAAAAATATTATAATGCTTATTTCATGTTGTTATAGTTAAATGAGATAAAGTGAAAAGCATATGCGTATAATAGAAATCAGAAAAATGTCAGATGCTTTCCCCTTACCTAGCAGAGTCTCTGGTGGGAGTGTGGTAGAGCCAGGATGAGTAAATGAGATGTGTTTCTTTCAGGGAGAGGCTTGCTGTGACCACAGATGGGAGGTGCCGGGGGGGGGGGCATGTGGCAGATTTGGCAGACTGGGAGATTCAGCCAGGGCTGTGGCAGCAGACGCCGCTGATGACTGGGAGGGGAGGGTGGAGGACAGCTACGCTGGGAGCTTTGGGACTCTTGTCTAGGCTGCTCCATACTGACCAGTCAGGCTTGGAAGTACATAAGAACACTGTCAGATCCTGAAAAAGGGCCATTACCACGGCTCCCATACTCGTCAGCAGGAATGTTTTTGGCCTTTGTCTATTGGCCAAAAGGAGGGCCACCCTGGAGTCCTGCCAGGGAAACTGCTCAGAAACCGGTGAATTCTGAGGGTGTGCGTGTGTACACACACTGTCCCCTCACACCCCACATGGAGTGGCTTTCCATCTTACTTTTTCTCCAGCACCAAGTGAGGTCAGCTGTTGATGGTACAGTGCCGATAGGTGTGTGCTGGTATCTCACCGTGGCTTTCGCTGGAATTTCCCTAATGCCAAATGATGTTGATTATCTTTTCATGTACTTATTTGCCACTTGTATATTTCCTCTGTGAAATGTCTCTTCATGTCTTTTGGCCATTTTCTAATTGGACTATTTGACTTTTATTGCTGCGTTTTGAGAATTCATTATATATTCTAGATACTAGCCCTTTGTCAGATATGTGGTTTGCACACCTCTTTTCTGTAGCCTGTATTTTCATCCTCTTAACAGGAGCTTTCACAGGGCAAACATTTTCCTTTGAATAAAACTTAATTTTTCTTTTCATGAATTGTGCTTTTGGTGTCATCTAAGTATTCTTTGCTTCATCCTAGATTCTGAAGGTTTTCTCTCATGTTTTACACTAAAGATTTTATAGTTTTATGTTTTACATTTAATCCCATGATCCATTGAGTTAATTTTTAAAATAATGTGTGAGACTTAAATCAAGGTCATAAGCCTATGGATGACCAACTGCTCCAGTGTCATTTGTTGAAAAGGCATCTTAAGTAGTTTTTAATGGGTAAAATCACCTAGACCTGGAGGTGCTGGATGTGAAGGTGCTGCTAGGCACCCCAACAGCCCTTCAGCCTCTTTGAACTCCCCCACTGAGCTTTCTAAGAACCACGCAGTTGTTGATGTTGTGGATCTCAACGGCCTGAGCCAATGAGTCATCACACCTACCTCCCCACCCCTGGACTCAGTCCTACTACTCTGCCCCCAAGCAAGGTGCCCTGAACCATTATACTCAGGTCATAGCACACTCCAGCATGTCCCCATCTGCAGGTGAAGGTTTTTCCTTACTGAAGTCAGTCTGGAAAAGGTAAATGCCTTCTTTAAATGAGCAGATACATATGCAAGTTTACCAGGATCATGAAGAATCAGGGAAACATGATACCACTAAAGGAACAAAGTAAACTTCCAGTAACTGACCCCAAAGAAATGGCTATCCATGAATTACCTGACAGAATTCAAAATAATTCTTCTAAAGGTTCTCAGAGAGCTACAAGAGAACACAGGTAAATAAGTTAATGGAATCAAGAAAACAATACAAGAGCAAAATGAGAAGTTAACAAGGAGATAGAAGAAAAAAAAACAAAACAAAAAAATCAAAACAAACAAACAAACAAAAAACCACCAAACAGAAATTTTGGAACTGAAGAGTAAGATGACTGAGCTGAAAAATTCAATAGAGAGCTTCAACAGCAGACTTGACCAAGCAGAAAAATCAGTGAGCTTGAAGACAGGTCAATTAAAATTACCCGATCAGAAGGGTAAAAAAAAAAATTTTAGGATTAAAAAAGAAATAAGGCCTAGGAAAAACGTTTAAGAGAAAAATTCACACACCATTGGAGTACTGAATAAGAAGGGTAGAAAGTTTATTTGAAGAGATAGTTGTTGAGAACTTCCCAAACCTGGGGAGAGATTTGGACATCCAAGTTCATGAAGCTAACAGGTCACCCCAAAATTTCAATCCAAAACAATCTTCCCTGAGACACATTGTAATAAAACCATCAAAGATCAAATATAAAGAGATAATTTTAAAAGCAAGAGAAAAATTTTCTTTTATACAAAGGAACTGACATAAGGCTATAACAGATTTCTCAGCAGGAACCCTGCAGGATGGAATAGAATGTATTATTTCAAAAAAAGCTGCCAAACAGAATACTTTACCCAGCAAAGTTGTCCTTCATAAATGAAGGCAAGATAAAGATTTTCCCTAACAAACAAAAGTTAATGGAGATCATCACCACTATTCCTGCCTTACAAAAATGCTGAAAGGAGTTCTTCAACCTGAAACGAAAGGATGTTATTAAGTAATACAAAAACATTTGAAAATATACAACACACTGGTAAAGGTAAATATATAGTCAGGCTCAGAATACTCTAATTTAAGATGATGATGGGTTAACCATAGCTCTAGTGTAAAGGTTAAAGGTCAAAATTATTTAAAATAGCTTTAGCTACAATAATTTGATAATGAATACATAATATAAAATATGCAAATTTTTACATCAAAAACATAAATGAGGGTGGAGTGAAAAGGTAGAGTGTTTGTATGTGATTAAAGTAAATTGTTATCAGTGTTAAATGGATTGTTATATCTATAAGATGTTTTATGTAATATGGTAACTACAAAGCAAGAACTTACAGTAAATTCACAAAAGGTGAAGAGAAGGGAATCAAAGCATATCACTACACAATATCAATTCACAAAGGAAGGCAGCATGCAAGGTATAAAGGAACAAGGGAACTACCAAACAGCCAGAAAATAATAAGATGACGTTAGTACATTCTTACCTATCAATAATTACTCTAAATGTAAATCAGTTGAATTCTCCAATCAAAAGACATAGAGTGTCTGGATAGGTTAAAAAACAAGATCCAACTATATGCTGACTACAAGAGACTCACTTCAGCTTTAAGGATACACACACACAGGTTCAAAGTGATGGGGTGGAAAATATATTCCATGAAGGTGGAAACCCAAAGAGAAAATAGATAGCTATACTAATAACAGACAAAATAGACTTTAAGCCAAAAATGGTAACAAGAGACAAAGAAGGTCATTATATATAATAAAGAGATCAATTCATCAAGAATTAACCATTGTAAATATGTATGCACTCAATATAGGACATCTAAGTATATTGGATTTGAACTAAACTTTAGAGCAATGGACCTAGCAGACATATACAGAACATTTCACCCAACAGCAGCAGAATACATTCTTCTCAAGTACACATTCTCCAGGATAGATCTTATGACAGTCACAAAACAAGTCTTAGCAAATTTAGGAAGACTGAAATCTTACCAAATATCTTTTCTGAACACAGTGGAATGAAAGTAGAAATCAACAACAGGAGGAAAGTTGGAAAACTCACAAATACATGGAAATTAAACAACACACTCTTGAACAACTAATAGATCAAAGGAGAAATTAAAAGGCAAGGGAAAAAATATCTTGAAATAAATGAAAGTGGAAACAGGACATACTGAAATGGGTGGGAAACTGGAAAAGCAGTTCTAAGGGGGAAATTTATAACAGTAAATGCATATATTGAGAAAAAAGAAAGATCTCAAATAAACAACCTAATTTTACACCTCAAAGAACTAGAAAAAGGACAAATGAAGCCCAAAGTTAGCAGAAGGAAGGAAATGACAAAGACTAGAGCAGAAATAAATGGAATAGGGAGGAGAAAAATAGAACAAAACTGACAAACCTTTAGCCAGACTTACCAAGAAAAAAAGGGAAAGAACTCAAATAAATAAAATCAGAAATTAAAGAGAAGATATTCCAACTGATATCACAGAAATACAAAGAATTATAAGTGACAGCTATGAACAATTATATGCCAACAAGTTGGATAACCTAGAAGAAATGGATACATTTCTAGAAACACACTACCTATCAAGACTGAATCAAGAAGAAATAGAAAATCTGAACAGACCGATCATGAAAAAGGACATTGAATCAGTAACCAAAAACATTGTAACAAAGAAAAGCCCAGGGAAAGACAGTTTCATTGGTGAATTCTACCAAACATTTAAAGAAGAATTAACACCAATCCATATCAAAATCTTCTAAAAAATTGAAGAGGAGGGAACACTCCTAAACTCATTTTATGAGGCCAGCATCACCCTAATACAAAGCCAGATAAGGACACTACAAGAAAAGAAAACTACAGGCCAATATCTCTCAACAAAAATTCTCAACAAAATATTAGCAAGTCAAATTCAACATCACATCAAAAG
Organism: Phocoena phocoena; assembly: GCF_963924675.1. NCBI lineage: Eukaryota > Metazoa > Chordata > Mammalia > Artiodactyla > Phocoenidae > Phocoena > Phocoena phocoena. The sequence goes on from NC_089225.1 coordinate 6,431,035, forward strand.
GGTCATACACCATGATCAAGTGGGATTTATCTCTGCAATGCAAAGACGGTTCAACATATGAAGATCAATCAATGTGTACACCACACTAATAGAATGAAAGATACAAATCATAAGATTATCTCAATAGATGCAGAATAAGCATTTGACAAAATATTACATCCTTCCATTATAAAAAACATTTAACAAATTGTGTAGAGAAGAAACATATCCTAATGAAATAAAGACCATATATGACAAACCCACAGATAACACTGTACTCAAAGGTGAAAGACTGAAAACTTTTCCTTTAAGATCAGTACAAGATAAGGATGTCCACCCACCACTTTTATTCAGCATAGTACTGGAGGTCCTAGCCAGAGAAATCTGGCAGAAAAGAAATAAAAGTTATCCATATCAGGAAAGAAAAAGTAAAATTGTTTTTGCTTGCAGATGATATGATCTTATACATAGAAAATCCCAAGATTCCACCAAAAACTTTTAGAATTAATCAATGAATTCAGTAAAGTTGTAGGATACAAATTTAACATACAGAAATATTTCATTTCTATACACTAAAAACATTATATATGAAGAAAATCCCATTCACAATAGCATCCAAAACAACAAAATACTTAGGAATAAATTTAACTAAGGAGGTGAAAGATCTGTACACTGAGTACTATAATACTTTAATGACAGAGATTGAAGAAGACACAAACAAATGCAAAGGAATCTCATGTTTATGAATTGGAAGAATTAATATCATTAAAATGTCCGTACTACTCAAAGCCATCTATAGAATCAATTCCAATGACATTTTTCACAGAAATAGAATGGACAATCCTAAAGTTTGTATGGAACCACAAATTACCTGGAATAATCAAAGCAATCTTGAGAAAAAAACAAAGCTGGAGGCATCACACTTCTTGATTTCCAACTGTGCTACAAAGCTATAGTAATCAAAACAGTATGGTGCTGGCATAAAAACACACATACTAATGGAGCAGATTGACAGCCCAGAAATAAACCTTTGCATATATGGTCGATTAATATTTGACAAGGAAGCCAAGCATACTCAATGGGAAAATATAGTCTCTTCAATAAATGATGTTGGGAAAACTAGATAACTGCATGCAGAAGAATGATAGTGGCCCCAGTCTTACACCACTCACAAAAATTAACTTGAAATGGATTAAAGACTTAAAAATAAGACCTGAAACTCTAAAACTCCTAGAAAAGAAAACAGGAAAAAAAAACCTTGATGTTGGTCTTAGCAATGAATGTTTTTTTTTGGATTTGACACCAAAAGCAAAGGCAACAAAAACAAAAATAAACAAGTGGCACTGTATCAAACTAAAAAGCTTCTCCACAGCAAAAGAAACCATCAACAAAATGAAAAGGCAACCTATGCAGTGGGAGAAAATACTTGTAAGACATATATCTAATAAGGGGTTAATATCCAAAATATATTAAAAAAACTCATACAACTCAATAGAAAAAAAAAACCCAAACAATTCAATTAAAAAATGGACAGAGGATATGAATAGACATTTTCTAAAGAAGACAGACAAATGGCCAGTAAGTTCATGGAAAAGGTGCTCAACATCACTAACCATTAGGGAAATGCAAATCCAAGCAATGAGATATCACCTCACACCTGTTAGAATGGCTGCTATCAAAAAGACAAGAAATAGCAAGTGCTGGTGAGGATGTGGAACAAAGGGAACCCTTGTGCACTTTTAGTGGAAATGTGAATTTGTGTAACCACTGTGGAAAACAGCATGGGGTCTCCTAGAAAATGAAAACTATCAATAGAACTACCATATGATCCATCAATCCCAATTCTGGTTATATTTCCAAAGGAAGTGAAAACAGCTTCTTGAAGACATATCTGCGCTCACATGTTCATTGCAGCATTATTCACAATAGCCAAGATAAGGAACCAAACCACAGGTCTGTCAACAGTTGAATGGATAATGGAATATTATTGAGTCACGAGAAAGAAGGAAATCCTGCCATTTGCAACAACGTGGATGGATCACGAAGGCTTTATGCTAAGTGAAATAAGTCAGACAAAGACAAATACTGCATGATATCACTTATATGTGGAATCTTAAAAAACCAAAATCATAGAGTAGAATGGTGGTTGCGAGGGGCGAGGGTGTGGGAGAAACAGGCAGATTTTGGTCAAAGGATACAAACTTCTAGTTTAAGGATGAATCATTTCTGGAGAGCTAATGTACGGCAGTACAGCATGGTTATTATAGTTCATAATACCGTATCGTACACTTGAAACTTGCTAAGAGAGTAGATCTTAAATGTTCTCACCACACAAAAAAGTAGTTGTGTAATTCGATGGAGATGATTGCTTAATGCTATGGTAGTAACCACTTTGCAATATATAAGTATATAAAATTGACATGTCGTTCTCCTTAAACTAACACAATGTCATATGTCAATTTTATCTGGAAAGCTGGAAAGAATATTTTTAGATGCGTTCACCACAGTTATTTTAAAATTTATATCAGCTCTGACATCTGGATACCTTGTAGATTGGTTTCTGTTGTCTGCTTTTTCTCTTGACCTTGTTTTTGTGTACCTGATAACATTTGTTTGAATACTGGACACTGTAAATGAAACATAGTAGTGGCTCTAGATGGTATTATTTTCCTTCTGACTGTATTTACTCTCTCCTTCAGCAGTGATATGGAGTGAGAACAGGGCTCTTCAATTTTGTCCGCGACGGTGGGGCCTTCAGTCTGAGCTCCATCCTCTGTAAGGTTCAGTCTGCTGCTGGTACACCCCCTCTCTTAAGCTATAACCTTTCCAACCAATACCCTGGGAGTATTTATCAAAGTTTATCTTCCTATGTGGGTCGTGGAGGCCAACTTTTAGTTCCCTAGCATACAAATCTCTGATAAATTGCATTTCAGATCCTTTCTGTTCGATTTCTGTCTTTGGAAATCTGAAGCCTATGCTGCTTAAGTATAGGTAGGCACCTTGGAGGAGGGGGAGGAAACAGATACAGTGCGTTTGTTTCATTTTTCTGCACCTCCCTGCTTTCAGGGACCTGGACCCCTCACGTTTTGTGTGAGCAAGCTAGAACTCCAACTTCTGAATCCGCAGTTCCATGATATTGCCAAAGCTCTCTTGGCTTCTCCAAACTTGGCGGCCATCCTTGGCACAGCCCCTCACGCCTGCCTCTCAACCTCATCTGCTGAGCTGGTCAAGCTTGGGGAAGCGCATGGCAGGACCGGGGTTCGCTGCAGAGAGCTCTCTTTACTTGGAGACCTTGGGCGCAGAGGACCTATTCGTCTGGTGCCCTAAACAGACTTCCTGTCTTGTCTTGCTCTTTTGATGTGCTTTATTTTTAGCTGCCCTAGGCGGGAGTGTTGGTCTGCTCTGAGCTGCCTGTCACAGCCAGAAGTTCTTCAGAGCCAGTGCTTTGCCTGACTCAAAAATCCTTAATCTTTCTTCTCTAACAGAATGCAATATCTAGTTCTCATGCAAATATGCCCACAAATAATGAAAAATCTATTGATAAGAGATACATGCATACAAACACACGAACATACTTCATATAAATTATACTCAGGGTCTTTTGCTTTTACTGTAGGCACCAGAAAATAGTTGCCTTGGATACATTTGAGGTAGTGGTCTAAGTCCCAATTTGAATAAAAATAGGAAAACAGCATCACGGCCAAAGGAGCTTGACTTTTTCTATGTGCTGGGTGGTAACCAGCTTTCACAGACATGCAGAGAATCACAGTCCCCTGCAAGGCCAAGACGGCTGCCTAGGGGCTTTTCCCACTCATTCAGAATGGCTGTAGGTCCTCACCAGATGCTCTCCCTAAACACCTTATATCTATGGACTCCTCACCTTGGGACATGGACTGCTGCTGACAAAACCCTCCACTGCCTCTCCCCCAGCCTGCCCTGCCCACCTGCTTTCCCTGGAGTCTGTTGGTGGGTTCTTTTCTCAGGCTTGCTTTGGACCCACATGGGCTTGGGAGCCTCTCATTGGCCTCTTACCTGGGCCTCTCCCTCCAGCCATATTCCTTGGAGTTCCTGACCCTATCAAAGTCTCTTGCACCTCCTCTGCAATTATGAATCCTCAGTGAAAATACTCCTCCCTCCCTTCCGCCTTCCCTGGCCTCTCACAGTTAAAGACACCACCTCTGGGAGGCCTTCCTGGATTCTTGGCTGTGTGAGCTGGAGATGCCTGCAGCTGGGTACCCACAGCTGCCGTTGGCCGTGGTACTCTCTGCCCGGGCTGCTGTTTATGTTCTGTGATGTCTTGCCCTGGTCTCTGTAGCCACCCTCCCCCCCTACAGGGAGTGGCCCTCACTGCTGGATAGTGATGCTGAAGTCAGCCGCCTGCTTCCAGTCTGGCCGCCAGCTCCAAGGAGGGAGCACCGGCAGGGCCAAAGGAGACAGCAAACCCTGTTTTAGGAGCTGGGCCATGTGCCCCAGCAGGATTTCAGTGGACTGCAGGAGGCAAAGGGAACAAGGCACTGAATTTGGAACCACAGCATTCACAATATAGGATGGCAAATATGAACCCAGTGGGCATACCAAGCTGGCTAGAACATCTCATCCCATACTCTGTGCTCAGATGGGGAAACAGATGCAGAGGGGGGAACCTAGAACCTCAATGTCAGAGCCAGGATTCAAGTCCAGGGTCTGGGCTGCCGGTCCACAGCTCTGGCCTCAGACCTGCTTCCTTTCAGCCCCCAGGAGCTGACCTGCAGACCAGGGCCCTGGGTCTGGGCGTGGCCTCCCATTCATTCTCTGGGCGTGGCCTCCGATTCATTCTCTGGGCGTGGCCTTCCATTCAGTTTCTGGGGAGAGCCTGGACCAAAGCTGAGAGTCTGGGGAATCAGTGAGGAGGGGCACAGTGTTGAGGCAAAAGGGCAGAGCCATGCCTGGGGGTCCCAGGGGTTCCATTTAACTCGGCAGCCTTGGGGGCTGAGAAGGAAAGGGATCTGGAGGGAGATGGAGCAGGGCAAGGCAACATTCTCCTGCAGGCAGAGCCGGTATATTTCTTCTTTTTTGTGTGTGTGTGGTACTCGGGCCTCTCTCTGTTGTGGCCTCTCCCGTTGCGGAGCACAGGCTCCGGACGCGCAGGCTCAGCGGCCATGGCTCACGGGCCCAGCCGCTCCGCGGCATGTGGGATCTTCCCGGACCGGGGCGCGAACCTGTGTCCCCTGCATCGGCAGGCGGACTCTCAACCACTGCGCCACCAGGGAAGCCCTGAGCCGGTATGTTTCATTATCAGCAGTGCCAGTGATCCACCCGCGACCTGGGAGGCGCCAGGGTGGACATCTTGGCCAGGACGTGGGTGAGGTCTGCTACTGATGTGACTCGGAGCCTGTTTTCTGGTTTCTTCTGCTAGTCCCCGCTCTTGCTGGCGCCTCCGGCTGGCCCCTTACCACCTCTGTTCCACACCTCGACATGGGGACGCCTCGAGGGAGCCAGGCCGTTGCTGCCCTCATCTCTGGTGTTGGAACCAGCTGAGGCTACTGTGATCCTGCAGAGCTGCCACTGCTGGGACCACGAAAGGGATCTTTCTGGAAGGAAAGGGTGGTGGCCTGGCAGGAAGAGGGTGAGGACATGAGACGGTTCTCGCGGGCCCGCATGGGGAGGATCGCAGTGTCGACTGCCACTGTGCAGGACCCCGCAGGAAGCGGATGGCACAGTCCATCAGAATACGAGGAGGGTGTTTTAACAGAGGCTATTTACAAAGCATGGGCATAGGGAAACCCCAAGAGAGAGTGTGGTCTCCCGGGCCTCAGAACTTCGGAACTGTTACCACCCCAGGTTGGAAGGGTCGGGGGAGGGAGAGTTACCAGAACCCAGAGGTAAGAGAGCTTCCTGACAGCACCTGAGACTTTTGTTCAGTTGAAGGTGACAAGCGGCCTGCTGGGTCCCTGCTGAGAAAGGAGAAGCAGGCCTGCTTCTGCCTCTGACCTCCTGCTGGCCAAACCCAACCAGGAGCAGAGGGCAAGGGGGGCATGTTCGTAGTCTGTGCAGTCAGGGAACAGGGTGGCAAAGGGTGGAGGGGTCGCTGCAGAGGGACGATGACAGCTATGGGTAGGGGAAACTTTGTGGATCAGGTGGAGACTTGGGGCATGGCTGCTGCTCTGTCCCGGGTGCCTGGCTCTGGGTGGGTCTGCTCACACTGGGGGCTGATGGTGGCCCTCCTGAGTCCCGGCCCTTGATCCTATACTCCTTTGGATGTGAGGCCCCGGGAGCCAGACTTGGGGTCGCTAGCCTTGCTGCCCCCAGGCTGACACAGCTTCCCCTCCGTGGAAGTTCTGGATGCCCCAGGACTTCCTTTTCTGCCTCCTTCTCCTTTTTCTTCTTCTTGAGCCAGAAAATGTAACATCTGGGCCAGGAATCAGGGTGGAGATGGGTCAGTCTAGGAGTAGGCGTGTCTTCCTTGGGGATGCTGGGGCTTGGAGCAGGCACTCACCCACCTCCAGCTAGGGCCGCCAGGGGCAGAGCAATGCCGAGGCTCACAGCCCACACCAAGTTCCTCCTGGTCCTTGTGGGGGGTGGAAAGGGGGAGCCAGTGTTTTGGCAGCAGGCAGGGCCATCTCAGCTCTGAGAGGAGACTGCATTCTCTCCTTGTTTAATTCACCCACTCAGTCACTTGTTTGCAGACACTGAGCACCTACTGTGTGCCCACCTGCATCTAAGAATGAGTGAGACAGGATCCTTGCCCTCTAGGAGGGAGACAAGCAAACAATTCTGCTGTGGTGTCCCAGGGAAGCGGGGCAGGGCAGGTAGGAGGAGATATCTGGGGGAGCGCCCATGAGCCTGGGGAGAGGGAGCTGGTCAGAGGAAGCTTCTCGGGAAACAGGACTTCTGAGCTGGACTTTGAAAGACCAGTAGGAGTTCCGATCAGATGGTCAAGGGGCCAAACTGTGTTCCAGGCAGAGGACACAGAGTGTTCAAGGATGGAAGCATGAAGCCATTTGTCCAGTGTGTCAGCAGCTCCATGTGGCTGGGGAGTGGGGAGGTGAGCAGGCCCTCCCAAGAAGTGGGGTGGACTTTATCTGGGGGCCCCTGGGAAAGTTATAACAGGAAGGGTCGGAGGTAGACTGGCTCCTCGGGAAAGGGTTCTTTGCTGAGTAAGATGGGGCCAAAAGGGTCTCGGAGGCCGGTTAGGAGAAGCTGCCATAATCCAGGTGAGAGGTGAGGCTGCCTGAGGAGTGGTAGATGCTGGAAGGACCATATGGCAACACACTGAAGAATTGTTTAGCAAGATCTGGTGACTACAGGCACTGAGTAAGGGGGAGGGGACTCCTGGTTTAGGAGGTCGAGAGCTTGAGTGGGACATTTGCTGAGAGGGGTCCTGAGGGAAGAGCAGATTTGGGGGTGGAGATGGGTTTGGACATGTCCCCAGGCATGCTGGTTTTGAGGACCTGATGGACCCCCAGGGGACATGTCCTAGAGGCAGGTGGCTCTCAAGCTGGACACGTGGAATCCAGATATCTTGGGAAGTGTTACCTTCCCCAGGGAGGATGGAGAGCAAGGAGGGGTATCGGTATAGACAAGAAAGACAGTCCAGACAGAGACAACAATGGACTTAGAGGTGGAGGTGGGAAGGCTGCAGGCCAAGATGGCTGGCTGGCCACTGACCTGGGCAGAGAGTGGGGTCTTGGCAGGTGAGGAAGTGTGTCTTGCAGTTGGCACAGCTGATGACCTCCAGTGTGGAGCGGATGTCTGAGAGAGAGAAAGGGCAGGAGCCTTAGCGAGGGCCAGGTGCCCCTCAGCCCTCACCCAGGCCTGGTCCCCAAAATACTCACCACAGGACTTGTTGCAGGCTTCCCAGGAGGGTGAGATGGTAGAGAGACTGGGGTTCTGGGCAGACAGAGCCAGGAGAGGTTGGGGTGTGAGCAGGAAACGAAGCTGGGAGAAGGTGTGGTCAGGGGCCCTGGGTGAGGGAAGGGTGAGGTCTCCTGGGGAGGGGCCTGGGGGCAAGGATCTGCAGATTGGACTCTGCCTCCTTAGGTCTCCAGGAGTTGAAGGGCTCGGGGGGGAAGGCAGGGGCCAACCCCACCTCTCACCCTTCTCCTTCAGCTCTTCAGATAGGTCCTCCTGATGCTTGGAAAACTGCTGCTTCAGGACATGAACCTCTTCCAGAAGTGAAGGTTTATCTGGGTGGAGCAGGAAGGAAGAAGCCGTCTACATTTCATAGGTGGAATCAATAACTTTCTCAACATCGGGAATTCAAACCAGGTTTTTCAGACAGAAACTGTAGTGCACACAGATAGCTGCTGTCTCTGACCCCACCCTTCACAACACCTCCGCACTCCCGGCTAGTGGTCTTCTGGCCAGGTTTTGTCATCCCCAAGGCCTGGGGCCCTAAGACACTAGGCTTCCTCACCATCTCGAAACTTCTCAATGGCTTTATCTATGTGAGTGAATAATGTTCCTGCTGCTTCCTCCAAATGGTCTTGACTTGAGAATGGGATCTGGGACAAAGGGAAGTCAGGGGACTAAGATCCTGGGCCAGGTAAAGGGGTCAGCCCTGACCCCTGGTCTCCTGGCTGAGCCTCACCAAGATAACAGGATTCAAGGAAAGCATGACTGTCCAGAAATAGGGAGTGGATGCTGTGGGAGAGCTCCGCAGGTGGCCCTGGGGTGCCCCATAGAATCTGCAGGTCATAGTCTATCAGTGCAGGCAGCTCTGGCCAGCAGTGGAGGTAGCTCTTCCCACTGGCGGTGGGCAAGAGACAGCGGAGCAGGAGAAGCAGCACCTTCTGGGGTCTTCCCTCAGTACCCTTACCACACTGCCTGACAGTTCTACATGGAACACTGGCACCGTGTTGCCCTGGGAACCACATTCTCTTTGCAGAACAAAAGTAAATTCCACAGGGTGAGGTGAAGGCCAGCCATGGCACAAACCTGGGCTTTGACCTCAGAGCCAAGTGAGGACCTCGACATCCTCCTCTGAAGGTGGGGTCACCGATCCTCATTGAGGACGGTTCTTGTGAGGACCAGAGAGATGGTTGTGCTGCCTGTGGCTGGTCCTCAGCCCCCCTGATGGCACTGTGTATGGAATAGTTCACAGGCTGAAATTTGGAAGGCCAGGAGACAGCAGCATAGAGAGAAGGTTAGTTGTTTAAAGAGTCTGCATCACTTTTCCACATAGAAGTGGTCAGCCATGGGAAGCTTATGGAACATATGTCTTTTGCATGGCGCGTATAAACTGGCTATTGTCTTGTGCCTGGTCAAGCCAGAGGGACTTCAATAGCTATTCTTATCACAGTGTAGGCAGACAGTGTAGACAGAATGTAGACAGAGCGTGCATGAGAGTACAGAGAGAGAAGCTGTCTCTGGGACAGCAGTTCTTATGTGCAGTGGGCCTTGAAGAAAAGCAAAATTCCTTACTCTTCAGTAAAGAAAAAGCCAGTGGGATCCTTGTCACTCCTCAGCTGATAAGCTTTCCCCTTCCATGCCGAGCTTTCAGAACCAGCTTGAGTTCCTCAGGCTGAACTATGGGTAGCTGAAAGCCACCAGACATTTGAAGAATGCTTTTACTGTGAACAAGAAGCAAAACAATGTCAAGAATTCAAAACAGAAGCAAACAAAAACCACAGGAAAAAAGAAGGGTACAAAAGATATGGTGGGAAGCAGAAGAAAACTTAGAACCCCACCATAATTAAATAGACAAAATATTGCCTTCCCCAGACAAGAAGAAGCTGCTGTGTAAAAGAAAAAGTCTGAAAAAAGAGTTATTAGAGATTAAAAATATAATAGCAGGAATTTAAGAATTCCATAGATACGTTGGGAGGTAAACTTTCAGAGTTCTCTCAGACAGCAGTACAAAAAAATAGAGAAGAAAAGATAAAATTAGATAATCCATGAACTCCAGGTCTAACATTGATCTAATGTAAGTTTCAGAAGGAAAGGACAGAGAAACTGGAGGGGAGAAAGTTATTTGCAATAGAAGTTGGGTGGAAGGGATTAACATATACACACTACCACATATAGAACAGGTAATCAACAAGGACCTATTGTATAGCACAGGGAACTCTACTCAATATTCTGTAATAACCTATATGGGGAAAGAATCTGGAAAAGAATGGAGATATATATCTGAATCACTTTGCTGTACACCTGAAGTGAACACAATATTGTAAATCAACTATACTCCAATATAACATAAAAATTAAATTAAAAAAAAGTAATGAATGGATAAAGAAGATGTGGCACATATACACAATGGAATATTACTCAGCCTTAAAAAGAAATGAAATTGAGCTATTTGTAATGAGATGGATAGACCTAGAATCTGTCATACAGAGTGAAGTAAGTCAGAAAGAAAAAGACAAATACTGTATGCTAACACATATATATGGAATTTAAGGGGAAAAAATGTCATGAAGAACCTAGGGGTAAGATAGGAATAAAGACGCAGACCTACTGGAGAACGGACTTAAGGATATGGGGAGGGGGAAGGGTGAGTTTTGACAGGGCGAGAGAGAGTCATGGACATATACACACTAACAAACATAGTAAGGTAGATAGCTGGGGGGAAGCAGCCGCAAGGCACAGGGATATTAGCTCGGTGCTTTGTGACAGCCTGGAAGGGTGGGATGGGGAGAGTGGGAGGGAGGGAGACGCAAGAGGGAAGACATATGGGAACATATGTATATGTATAGCTGATTCACTTTGTTGTAAAGCAGAAACTAACACACCATTGTAAAGCAATTATACCCCAATAAAGATGTTTAAAAAAAAAAAAAAAAAAAGTAGTGTGGGAAGTATATACAGGGAGGAATTCTGTCTTACAGGGAGAGAGATGCAGAGGGTGGGCATCAAGGTTCGCTAGAAGAAATAGCAGCTGAATTGGTAAATTCAGGCCACACTAGTCAGATGGGCTCTGAGATGACAGGGTGATTCTGAGTACTGCAGAGCTGTTGCTTTTTCACTGGCTTTGGATATTTTCGGGGTTAGAGAATTAGCTTGCTTTTTTCTACTTAGGCAATACTTCTGGAAAGGAAGGCCCTGATTCCCTAGAACCAAAGCTGGGAAATGCGGGAACTACTTCCCCTGATACCCTTGGGGGGGGGGGTGGTGCTCAGAGCTGCGCAAACATGCAAGCCTGCTGCTTACAGTGTTCATTGTCACCTCTGAGGTTGCCCCACGCAGCTTGCATGTGGGGGAGGAGAGAATAGGGAACTGACAGAAATGATACAAGAAGGAAATTTTCGAATTGACATACATGAATTTCCAGATTGAGAGGGCCCACTGAGAAGGCATCCAGCGGTTAGGAATAAGAAAAAACACACCAGGAGAAAAGGGAACCCTCCTATGCTGCTGGTGGGAATGTAAATCGGGGCAGCCACTATGGAGAACAGGATGGAGCTTCCTTAAAAAACGAAAAATGGAGCTACCATATGATCCAGTAATCCCCACTCCTGGGCATATATCCAGAAAAGACAGAAACTCTAATGAAAAAAGATACATGCACCCCAGTGTTCATAGCAGTGCTATTTACAATAGCCAAGACATGGAAGCAACCTAATGTCCATCAACAGATGAAAGGATAAAGAAGATATGAGATATACACACACACAATGGAATACTACTCAGCCATAAAAAAGAATGAAATATTGCCATTTGCAGCAACATGGATGGACCTAGAGATTATCATACTAAGTGAAGTAAGTCAGACAGAGAAAGACAAATATTGTATGCTATCACTTGGAATCTAAAAAATAATACCAATGAACTTATTTACAAAACAGAAACAGACTCACAGACATAGAAAACAAACGTATGGTTACCAAATGGAAATGGGGGGGGGATAAATTAGGAGTATGGGATTAACAGATACACACTATTATATATAAAATATCAATAGTTAAATGACAAGGATCTACTGTATAACACAAGGAATTATATGCAATATCTTGTAATAACCTATAATGGAAAAGAATCTGAAAAAGATGTATATATACTTATATATAGAGAACTGAGTCACTTTGCTGTAAACTTGAAACTAACATGGTATTGTAAATGAACTATAATTTAATTAAAAAGAAAAACCACACCAAAGCACAGAGAAAAAACAGACCATGTACAATGGACTAATAATCAGAATGTTTTCAGGCTTCTCAAGAGCAATGTAGGAAAGAGGTAGAGAATGGAGCAATGCTTTCACAGTCTGAGAAAAATATTTGCATCTTACAATTCTATGCTCAATAAAACAACAGTCGAGGAGAAGAAAGACTAATGGTATTTCAGGCAGGCAAGGGTTAAAATTGACCTCTAATACCTTTTCTTAGAAAGCTGTTGGAGGATGTGCTCCAACTAAACAAACACATCAAGCAAGAAAGATGACATGGAATTCAGAAAATGGAGACTGTAATCCTACAGAGGGGTGAAGAGAATGTCTACGGTAACAGTCAAGACACCCCAGGATGGCAAACAGTCCAAACTGTTTGGCTCTCCCTGGGTAGAGAAAGGTCTGGAGTGGGTGACCTAGCTCAGCTCCCTCTGAGCATTGGGTTCCTTTCCTGGCTTGCTTTGGTCTCCTTTACTCTCTTCTGCTTTTCCCTGGCAGGAATTGCCTTTTCTCGAGTTAGAAGTGGTAAGGTCCAAGACTCAGGCTTTTGTTTTGGAGGTGAAATGATAGGGTAGGCATTTAGAGTGCGTTGGCATTAGGCCATCAGAAAAGCCTCACAAAAGTCAAAGGAGTATTCTACAAGATGCAGTCACACTTGGTAGAATTCTACACTGATGTTTGGGTTAAAGCTCCACAGTTTCAAGAGCCTTCCTTTTCCTTGCTTTATGCTCTTCCTTTGGGCAGCTTTCGAGCAGGGCAGGATTCAGGAGTCACTCTGTCCCTGGCACAATATCATTTCCATTCCGCCCCACATTCTTAGCTTCAATCTGTGAAAGTGGTACTGACCCTTTGAAGGGGCATTTAAACAGAATCATAGAGACTGTGGGCTGGAAGAGCTTTTAACGCAACTCATGACTATGGTTCGTTTTCTAGTCTCCACTTGTTTACCCTGATTTCTCTCCTAGTTTCCCATTTAATTCAATTGTATGTTGTGTACTTGGAATTAATTAAGAATTTGGAATGAATTAGGAGTCCAAATAATAAATGCAGTCCTTTCCATTTCTAGGCATCTTGGGTGTTAGAACTTTCTTCCTTTTAAAAATTTTTTTAACATCTTCATTGGAGTATAATTGCTTTACAATGTTGTATTAGTTTCTGCTGTATAACAAAGTGAGCCAGCTATATGTATGCATGTATCCCATATCCCCTCCTTCTTGCATCTCCCTCCCATGACCCCATCCCACCCCTCTAGGTGGTCACAAAGCACAGAGCTGATCTCCCTGTGCGATTCAGCTGCTTCCCACTAGCTACCTATTTTACATTTGGTAGTGTATATATGTCAATGTTACTCTAGAACTTTCTTGCTTATGTTGAGATCCCATCCATCTTGTGCTTCTGGTCATTTGGGGATGTCTAATACCTCTGACATAGGACAGCTCATTCAATGTTTGAAGATAGAAATGAAGCCTCTTCTTTTGAGACCAAACATCTTTTCTCCAGCCCAAGAGCTCCTTGAGCCCATCTTAGAATCTGGTTTCTTGCCTCCCCCCATTCCGATTGCTTTCCTTTTGACCCACCCGCGTTTGCCTTTGGCTGGACAGAATGTACAACTGAATATTCTTTGACCTTGGGGAGGTCTGTGTTTGTGTCCTCCTACTTTCCCTACTGGTACAGATTTCCCCACATGTTCATTTTGTATTGCATACTAATGGCGCCAAACTTAGTGGCCTAAAACAACAATCATCTATCATCTCATGGTAGAAGTTTGGGCTCAGTTAAGCCAGGTGCTCTACCCAGGGTGTTACAAGGCTGATATCGTGATGTTATCTATCATTACCTAATCACAGGAGTGAAATCCTCCATATTCACAGTGCTGCGCCCTGCTCGAGTGGGGAGGATTATTATTGGGTGTGGACACCAGGGGACAGAAATCTTGGAAACCATCTCAGAATTCTTTCTACTAAAATGGAGCGGGACCCTGTGGGGCTCCTGGGCATGGAAGCCTTTCCGTGTCCCTTATTTCTTGTTTGTAGGGATTAGACTCCAGCCTCCATAAACTTCCCTGAGTTCCAAAGGGCAGGTTCAAACAGTTGCTAATCTGGAATGGGAGGGGTGCACAGACAAGGGAAGGGCAGTAAAGAAACAGTAGTGCAGCCTCAGGGCAGGGCCCTGGTTCCTTCTCAAGAGACACACATAGCAATATCTTTGAGCTCTTCTACAGGACTAAAATCCCCAACAAATGGAAGATGTTAGCATTCTTCATTCCAGAGAAGATCACAGTTTGATAACATTGAGAAACTCATCAGGAGACCACCTGAGGACAGATTAAAGGACACCCTGATCTTTATCAGCAACCCCACCCTTGAGCCATTGCTATAAAACTCCTCACCAAATCTCCTCTGGTTGGGACACAGTTATTGAGGCACAAACCCACTGCATCCCCCTTTGCCTGGCAAAGCAGTAAAGATATTTTCTACTTCACCCAAAACTCTGTCTCTGAGATTTGATTCAGCACCAGTGCACAGAGGCCCAGTTTTCAACATCACTACCACACCCCCAAACCCAACAATCTACACTTTGCACCTGTAATGGTGTCACCAACACCTCTCTCTGTGCAATTAGTCACCAATTTGGATTAGGAAATTGTGTCTCCCCAGAGCCCCTTAGTATGAATATAAGTTAGTTGGAGGCACAGCTGCAAGGCAATCCTGACACTAACTATTCAGAGTTAGTTCACACCCCGGAGGTTAGGGAACTGTCCTTCACAAGGCTGCCCTTGCTTCAGATGGGGGAGGGGGGCTGCCAGGTCACCTTCACGTCTGACCAGTTAGCTACAAATATGGGGGTTTCCACTACCTCCTCAGCTTTGATAACTCACTAGAAAAGCTCACAAAACGCAAAGTACTATACTTATGTTTACAGTTTTATTATAAGGATACAAGTCAAGAGCAGCCAAATGGAGAGACACATAAGGAAAAGTCTGGGAGGGTCCCTAACCGCAAATCTTTCATGTCCTCAGGTGGGTCATCCTCCTGGTACATTGACTGATAAGAATCACTAAGCAGGAAGCTCACCCCAGCTTCAGGAGCTAGGATTTTTATTGGGGTTTCCTTATGTGGGCATGATTGATTGAGTCATTGGCCATATGATTGAACTCAATCTCCATCTCCCTCCCCTCCCCAGAGGTTGGGCTGATCTCACATGCCTCAAAGTGTCAACTCTCTAACCACATGGTTGGTCTCTCTGGCTGGCCAGCCCCCATCCTGAGTCATCTCATTAGCATAAAGCTAGCAATAAGCCCACCCTAAGTAGCAAAGACACTCCTATCTCTCAGAAATTCCAAGGATTTAGAGGTTACCTCCCAGGAACCACGGACAAAGGCCAGCCAGTTTCTTTATAGTCTAACAATAGCACATAAAGTCTTTATTACTTATTAATATTTCGCTTGAATTTACCTGGATCCAGGCTTTGTGTAATGCTTCTGGGGTCTCTTGGAATCTTCTGAGAGGTTCTCAAATTCCAGACAGAAACTTGATTCCCAGGTGCTGAGTTGTGGGGATATTAAGATAGTAGCAGTGAGAGATCTAGGGACAAGTAGAACATTACGAGGGCATCTATCTTTGCAACGTATACGACCGAATTAACTCACTTGGTTGGCAAAACGGTCTTAGAGGTTATTGACCTGTAAATCCTGTCCAATTGTTACAAGGAACCTTGGTTGAAAGAATGTTCAATTAATCCGAGAGGTTAGTTTCTGCTTGGTCAATGCCTTTACAAGAGGTTGGATTTAGTTGTTTGATTTTTTAATGAAAAAATTAGAAAAAATTTCTCACCAGATGACCCTCCATAAATGAAATATTTATTTCATTTTCTTCCTGGTTAAAACTCTTGTCTTTAAATGCTTTGTTGTGTCTGCTTAGAATGATCAATGGGGATGCCTGGGGGGATTTCTCTTGCAGAATTTGTTGGTGGAGAACATTAAAATTGCATGAAGCCACTCATGTAATTTTAATCATCATCAAAATAATTTTGACTGCAATTGGGAGGAATTTAAAGTGAAATGCTTCTTCTGGGAAAGGCTGAGGCCATGTGCCTTTGGTATTCAAGGAGGCAGGGTCACACATCTCTAGGTCACTCTCCCATCCACCCCTGCTGCTGGGCAGAGACATTCTCCATTAGTCAGGGGCTATGGCCAGAAGGTCTGCAGGACAAAGAGCTCCTGGCCATCTCCTTATTGTGCTTAGAGAATCATGCAGGGCTAGCATGGGCATGGCCCTAAACAGGGCTCAGTGTAATCTGTTTGTTCCTCCCAGGAGGAGTGAGATGAGCCCAAGTGGGACCCAGTGAGGGTTCAAGTTTAGACCTGTGCCTTCCAGACCAGTGTCCACCACCCCACACCTCACACCCACATCTCTTGAAGTTTTCATTTAATGGTCATTGAACTCAGCCCCTGCATCCATGACGCCTACTCAGGTTTCTCCCTCCCACAGTGATTTCCACATCTTCTGATCCCTCTGACGGCCATGTTTGTGTTTCTCATTAGGTAAGTAGTTGCATGCCAAATTGTGACATTTTTCTGTTGTTGATTTTAAATGTCATTAAAATCCATCTGTGTAGCCTGTGCTCGTCCTAGACCTTACCAGCCTGCTTTGAAATATAGGGTCACAATCATAATAACATTTCTTCAGGTCATCTCCTTTTTGTAAGGTCTCAGCTTTCTTCGCTCTCCTGCTGTCAGAGGTTCAGGCGGTCCTCAAGGCATGTCCCCCACGTGGCTGTGAGCACAGTTCATGCAGCTGGCTGGGGATGTCTGCTCCCCTCTGTGGAGGTGACGCCCCCTCCTCTGCCACTCCCCGCACACCATGGTCTCAGCTTCTTCTTCCCAGTTTTGGATGCTCTAATTGCCCTTATGAGACTATGGACCCCAGCCATTGCCCTGCAGAAGAAGGGAGAATGGCTCCTCTCATTCAGCCTCAAGTCCAAAGCAGAATATTCTAAGGCTCTGGGGTGATTCTGATCGCTTGCTGCCTCTTGATGGAGATGTGCAGCAGCCCTTGAAGCAAGTTTGCTCATCTCCCCTCTTGGTTCCTTACAGTACTTTCCTTTTCATGATGTTCTTTGCACAAATGGATGGGGCCTTCCCAGAATTCTTGGAGACAGGTCTGAACTCTGAGGTCGATGTGACAGAGAGAGAGAATGGCTGCATTTACGCTGGCCAAAGGTTGTCTATTTTTTTTTTTTTTTTTCTTGGCTGTGCAGTGTGGCATGCGGGACCTTAGTTCCCCAACCAGGGATCGAAACTGTGCGCCCTGCAATGGAAGCGCGGAGTCTTAACCCTGGACCAGCAGGGAAGACCAAAGATTGTCTTGATGAAACAAGGCTCCAGCTCCCAAATGGGGTGTTTATTTTCCCTGGAGAAGCAGGAAAAGAGATGCAAGACCTTCAGGCATGGGATGCATTCACCCTATCCTGGTATGTCCCTCAGTTTTTGGTGTTTTCTTGGGGCAGACTAGGGCCCTTGGCTAGGCTGGGAACTAGAGCATCTTTCCTCTGATGAGCTGTCTACTGGGGCTGTTGTGATGTACACCTGAAGCTGGGAGCACTTGCTGCTGCTGGGAGCTTTGGACATCTTTGAAGGAAAAAGGGGGCTCCCTGCCCAGATTGGCTCCCTCTCTTCTCTGCCATAATGTGTTCAGTCTCTGAATCTTACTTATCACACTTCTTCTTTTCCAGGGTACTTCTCCAAAGAAGGTAGGACCATATCTCGTACCCACAGACTCTTGGGCAATGGGAACTGGCCACCCCCCTCACCAAGACCATTGGTGAGGCTTCCCCTTCCTTTGATCTGGACTGGACTTAGTGACTTGCTTGTCATGAATGGAATGCAGTAGAGGTGGCTCATTGTGACTTCCCTCACAAAGGGCCATGCTGCATTCCGTGGTTTTGTTGGAAAGCTCACTCTTGGGATGTTCCTTCTTGGAACTCAGCCACCATGCTGGGAGAATCCCACGCCATATGAAGAAGCCACCTGTGGGGGCTCTGGTGGAAAGTCCTAGCTGCTACCAACGTGTGAGTGAGGACGTTCTTGGATGACACTGGACTCTGGCCACTCGAGGCTTCCTAGTTAAGGCTCCTGGGGCAGAGGAAAGCCATCCCCTGGCCTGTGCCCTTTTATGAAGCGAGATACTGGGAACATGGGCTCTATGCAAAGAGCACAAGGCACAGACTTGTTCATCAACGGGGAGGGACTCCGCCCTATGGCCCAACGGTGCACATGGTTGAGGGCTCTGCAAAGTGGGATTAGAAGCCTCAGTCAGGGCAGGAAACTCAGGTGGTAGTGGTCTGCTCCTCCCTGTGAGATCCCAGTCCTGGGGAATTGTGCATGGAGTTTTGGGTCTCCAAGTGGGCTCTGATTACACACCCCCCATCAGCCACACAAAGGGTGACAGATTTAGGCCCCTAGGCGCATGACGCTTTGGCCACTGTCATCTACCACCTCCATCCAAGAAGCGGTGGAGATGAGAGGGAGGGACACACCCTCCCTGTGGAACTGAGGTGCGGAGGAATAAATGTGCACGCAGTCTCTGCTGAGCTGGATCTGGGTTGGCAATCTTGCTCTGACATTTCTTTATTTTATGGTCTCAGGCCAGTTTCCTCCTGTCTCTGAGCCTGTTTCCTCACCTTTAAAATGGTGATAATTAGAGCGCCATCATCCTGGGGGTTTTGTGAATATAAAAGTGTCAAGTGTTTAACATAATATAGGTACTCGATTTCTCTGATGTCCTTTCCCTTCTCTTCGGAAGGACCTGGATGCGGTGGGACCCAGTTGCCAAATAATGATAGCTAAGCATTGTGAAGTGTGTACTGGGTACGAGGCATGGTGCTCAAGGCATAGATCCCTTTAGATACTCATGATCCGTGGGAATCCTCCTGCTGGAGACTGGTGTGCCAGGGTCCCAAGAGACGGCTCCTCAAGGGAGCCTCTTAGCATCACCAGAAAATATAGGCTACCAGACATTAGGGCTTTTGGGCTTCCTTCTGTTGGGAGCTGCATAGCCATGTGGCTGGCAACCCAGAGCACAAACACACACACCTATATACAAATGTGTGTACATACTGTGTCTACCGGTACTTCTTACCCGAGGGCTAGCCAGCACAGATCAATAGCTGACTACTGTTGACATTTGCATCTGGGAATCAGTCATTCAAGCACTCGTGCCAGCAGGGTCAGAGCCAATGGCAACCTACTTAGCACTGCAGGCTGTGAGCGGTGGGGCTGCTGTGGGTGAGGCTGGTGGAGACTTCGCTGGTGCCCAAGGAGAGGCCTCACGACAGAGGAGAAGCCTGAGCTCCTGGCTGCTGGGTGAGCAGCTTTTCTAGCCTCCTCCTGTGTCATGAGCAGCGTGTGACCTTTCCCACACGTCTGCAAAATGTCATTTATTGTGTGCCTGTGGCTTGCTCAGGGTCATGCTAGGTGCCTCCACAGAGGTGATAGAATCAAGAGCCTTTCTCCATGCCCGGGAGGGGCTGATCGGTTCCGTGGGACTTTTTGCATTGCTGGGGAGGTAAAGAGTGGACAGTAGCAGATGTGGAATGTGGAGCATGGGGTCTAGCCTCTAGAGGATGCTCGATAGGACAGGCTGTTTCTGTGAAGTTTGGATCATTGGCTTGGCAGCCAGGCTGAGTGCACACTAGGGGCTGCCTGGACGCCTCGGCCTGCCCTTGCTGGGTGCTGGGTGCTGGGGGATGCTGTTGGATACCTACCAGTTCCTGTCCTCCCTCTATGCTTCTGGGTCAACTCTCACTCCTCACTCTTCACCTTCTCCCTGCGGCTGCATCCCGGGATTCTGCAGAGCTCTGGGGTCTATTTTCCTTTTCTTTTCTTTTCTTTTCTTTTTGTGGTACGCGGGCCTCTCACTGTTGTGGCCTCTCCCGTTGCGGAGCACAGGCTCCGGACGCCCAGGCTCAGCGGCCATGGCTCACGGGCCCAGCCGCTCCGCAGCATGTGGGATCCTCCCGGACCGGGGCATGAACCCGTGTCCCCTGCATCGGCAGGCGGACGCTCAACCACTGCGCCACCAGGGAAGCCCTGGGGTCTGTTTTCTGATGCAAAGTCTTGTGAAGTGGTGAGGAAGACCGCAGTGCTCTGGGTGTCCCGTGGTGGGCGCTGTGACACTGCAGGAGCTCTCTGACTCTTCCCATCCCCCTCTGCTCTGCACCTGCATCCTGCATGTTCTCACAGCCCTCCTAGCCACAGAGGCTTTTTTGGGGAAATATCTGCTCCACCTCATTTTTATCTCAGTAGCATGAGTGTGTGTCCTTTCTGCTGGGGACATCTGACTTCCCTGCCATGGAAGGAGGGGCCTAGTCCTTTGAATTTTAAGCTTCAAAGAGACACAGCTATCATTTCAGAATCTGCTGTGAGCCAGGTGCTTTAGGCAAAAGATCACATTTAATTCTTACAGTAATTATATGAGTCCAGGTAGGCAAGGTCAGGCCTTGGTCACACAACCCCATCTCTAGGTGGCCTAAAAAAGCCCCAAAGACTTATTTGTCCTTTAAGTTACGTATCCAGGTGGGCTGGCCACAGTCTCTGCTCATCAGAGCCACTCAGAGGCCTGGGCAACTGGGGAGCCGCTCTCCTGGACTTTGTGGACCTGGGCACCAAAGGGAGAGGAGAGTGTTGGGAGGGTCTTTGGTGGGCACTTAAAGGCTCCAGCAGGGGGACTTCCCTGGTGGCACAGTGGTTAAGAATCTGCCTACTAATGCAGGGGACACGGGTGCTGTAGAGCAACTAAGCCCGTGCGCCACAACTACTGAGCCTGTGCTCTAGAGCCCGTGAGCCAAAACTACTGAGCCCATGTGCCACAACTACTGAAGCCCACGTGCCTAGAGCCTGTGCTCCGCAACAAGAGAAGCCACCGCAATGAGAGGCCCTCACAATGCAAGGAAGAGTAGCCCCTGCTCGCCGCAACTAGAGAAAGCCCTCGTGTAGCAATGAAGACCCAACGCAGCCAAAAATAAATAAATTTATTAAAAAAAAAAAAAAAAAGAAGGCTCCAGCAGGGAAGCAGTAGACATCACCTCCACTCATGAATCATGGGCACATCTAGTTATATGGCCTCTCTCAACCTCAAAAATGTGGTCACCTTACAAAGATGTGACTTTATAAAGTGGCCGGAAAGAGTGCTCCTGACAAAGACTGGCTCCGGGGAGGAGTGGCAATGCTTGGAGATGGGCGACGATGCTCATCACGCTGGCCAGTGAGGCGGCGTGAACATCCCCAGGTGCCGAGCGCTGGCTCTGAGTCACACCTGTGGACAGAGTGATGGAACAGCAGATGAAAACCCAGCTCTCTCTGACTCAGATCCATGCTCTGGGTGAACACTTTTATCTTTCCATTTTGTTAGTCTTTATTATCCAAAGTGATTTACAGAATTGAAAGAGGATTTTAAACCCACCCAAAGCTCCAGACTGATAAAGACACAGATCTACTAGAGAATGGACTTGAGGATATGGGGAGGGGGAAGGGTAAGCTGTGACAAAGTGAGAGAGTGGCATGGACATATATACACTACCAAACATAAAATAGATAGCTAGTGGGAAGCAGCCGCATAGCACAGGGAGATCAGCTCGGTGCTTTGTGACCACCTAGAGGGGTGGGATAGGGAGGGTGGGAGGGAGGGAGACGCAAGAGGGAAGAGATATGGGAACATATGTATATGTATAACTGATTCACTTTGTTATAAAGCAGAAACTAACACACCATTGTAAAGCAATTATACTGCAATAAAGATGTTAAAAAAAAAAAAAGAAAATTGTCCTGTCCTCAGGAAACCAAAAGAGGAAACATTTGGGAGCAACCGATGACATTGGTCACTGTCCTGTCCCCTGTCATCCATCCTGAAGGGGTCTCTAGCTCAGGTGGAGGGCAGCTGAGACAGGAGGAAGAAGGGGGTCTGGGCACAGAGCCCGCTGCACGGGCAAGGATGTGCCAGGGGCTGTGACTGTCCTGATTTCATATGCGCAGAAGGCAGGGCTCAGAGAGGGCGAGAAACCTGTCGGGGCCACAGTGAGCATCTATGAGGCGAGGCTGTCTGAGCCCCATCCCGAGCCAGGCTCTGCACATAGCCCGGCACTACCCTTTAAGAGACCCTACTTGCCCAGAGCGTTAGGCTGAGCGGGAGACTTTGGCTGGGGACATTTCAGGGTATGTAAGGACTGCTGGCTGTGTCTGGAAGTTTCTGGTCCATGCACCGTGGGGTGAGTTCAGCTGGCCTGCAGCTTGGTGTGTCCTGGTGTTGCTGAAATCTAGGCTTCTGTACACCAGTGCCAAGTAGAAATACAGAGACAGAATCTAGAAGGAAAGAGAAAGAGTAGCTTTCTTTCTTTGCCAGGCCACGAGGGAACACAGCAGGCTAGTGCCTCCAAAAACTGTGCCTCTCTTCAAGAGGGTAGTGAGAAGTTTTATAGTAACTGTTCAAAGAGGGAGTGATCAGCTCTTGGACATTTTTCTGATCGGTTGGTGGTGAGGTAATTGGGAGTCAACATCATCAACCTTCTGGTTCCAACTGGTCTGGGGTCTACATGCTTGTTGGCAGCATACCATCATTAATCGTTAATTTCTCCCACCTGTTTTGCATCTGAAAAACAGCTCCAAGATATTGTTGTGTGTATCCATTGATGGGACACCAGGGCCTTGTCCCAAGGCTGAACTATTGTTTCTCTTCACTTTGTTTCTCCCTTGTCTCATATGCCCTCCCTTCCCTAGTTAACAACTGCTTGAATCTGCCCGTTGGAACTCAGGGAAGGTCATGGAGGCTGAATGAAGGCTGTTTCCTATAATTAAAGAAATGGGAGACACAGAAAGACTTTGTGTCCAGGAGCCCAACGGGCCCTGCTCAGTATCACTGGGGTCCTGTGGGGCAGAGGCCAGGACCAAAAGGAAGACTCTGTAGGTTCCCTGAGGTGCTGTGAGGGTCACCAGGGAGGGGGTAGGAGGTGGCATGGGAGCCTGGTCCCTCCCCATGGGCTGTGCCACGTCCCTGGAGCTGGGGGCTCCGACCTCCAGATCCCATTCGGGACACAGCAGCCATCCTGGAAGGCTCCTTCTGCAGCCAGGAGGCCCCATCAATCCAATCAGCCTCCAAGGGATGAAACATCGGCAGCTTACGTTTTCTTTCCTTCCTGTTTTTTCCCTCCTCTGGCCTTTCATCTAAGTCTCCAGCCCCAGGTGAGCTTTGTAGGTGCAAAGAGCACAGCTCCTTGGAGCAAGGACCTTTCCTCACGCACTCCCCCCTCCTCAGCCTCTTGCACACCCTGCAAGGGGGAGGCGAAGGTTGGCAGTGGGCAGTGATCAAGCTTTAGACCCTGTGGCTCTCGGGCTTCCTGGTAGGTGCACACATGGCAGGCAGGTCTATGTGCATTTTAAATGTGAAGAAACTGAGGTGTAGGGAGATAGAATGGTTTGTCCAAGGTTGCCCTGTTAGTGATGGGCAGAGCGAGGCATTGACCCAGGTCTCTGACCTCAAGGTCAGTGCTGCCTGCACTGCTAAGAGAAGAGGGAAAGCCCAGAGGAAAGGGGGCTGGTGGGGTGCAGGGCAGCATCCTGCCCAGATCCTGGATGGCCCTCCTGCTGGGCAGCCTTGAGGAGAGAGAGGCCCAGTGAGGAACCAGTGACTTCTTGAGAAGGGGTGGAAGAGCTGTGAACCTACCTTTTGGAGGAGCTTGGCCCTGCAGTGGGGGTGGGGGGCCCCCAAAGTGGACAGAGTGAGGAGAGCTGCAGTGGGGAGGAGGGGGCGGTCCCTGGCCTTGAGGGAACATGGTTCTCTGATAGGATTTCACAACACTCTCAGCTCTACAAGGAGCAACTTTCTGATGCCCGGAGTCTCCTGCTCTGGGTGGGCTCCAGAGTCAGAGACAGTCAGACAGGATCTCAGTACAGTCCTTAACCAGCCATGTGGCCTTGGGCAAGTCATTTACCTCTGGGGATAGTAATAATGCCTAGCTCATAGAGTTGTAGTGGGAATTATTTAAAATAGTTAATTAAGAATTAAGCACAGTGCCTGGAACATAGTAAGCACTGCATATACCAACGGTGATAATAACAATAATGCCAGCTGCTAGCATTATTAATATTACTGCAGTGCGTACCCTAGCATCATCACTCATCCAGCTCTGATTGGTCGGGAGTCCGGCTGGGTGCTGTATAAGAGACTTCTGCACTGGAAGAAGATTAAACCTCATCATGTTTTTTAGCTCCCTTTACCTGACTTTGATCCTGGTTTTGACAAGAGCTGGGTGACCTTGGACAGGATACGTGACCTCTTGGGACCTCAGTTTCTTCTTCTGTAAGCTTTCCTCTCTTACCAGGGGGATAGGATGACATTCCATCCAACAAAAAGTCATGCCAGTGATGAAGCACCAAGTCTGAGAAGGAAAATGAGGAATGGCTTCTGCAAAGGTAAAGGGTGAGGATGACTTCGCGGGACAGATTTCCTTTGGGGTTTTGCGCTAAGGCTCCTCCGCTGGCTTCAGTGCAGGGCAGTTGGCTTGAGGACCCCGTCTTCCGCGCATTCCTTTAACGGGCCCCAGTGCTCACTGAAGCAAAGTGCACAAAAACTCCCTGTAAATGCCTGGTAATGTGGCCCGGAATTGGGCCCTGAAGGACTATTAGAGCCATCCATCTTAATTACGCTGAAAATCACTTATGTGCTTTACATAATAACACTGCATTTACAATTTCCAGGCCCTGAGGGGAGACTGGCAGGCCCTCTCACTCTCTGGTGGAGTGTTTCCCTCAGGTCACATTTCTTGTTCCACCCCTCTGGGTGGGAAGATGGTGGGGTGTCTCTTTAACTCCCCCTTTCCTAGTGGGCTATGAGCTCAGGGTACATCCCAGATGATTGACACCCAGTATCTTATTAGTCCTCAGCATCACCCTGTGAGGTCTGTGTGCTTATCACATTTTACAGATGAGAAGAGGCTCAGAGAGGCTAGGTAACTTGCCCAAAGAAACACAGCTAAGACATGGTGGCTCCAAGAAGAAAAGCTCCTCCTGCCATTCACAGGTGTGTCTGCAGACGCAGTCTTGCTCCCCTTTAACCCCTCCTTCCCAGTTTCGATTCTGTGGTTTCCAGGAAGCAGTGATGAGAAGAAATTATCTCCTCATCTAAAGCAGCCCACCCTATATAGCCCCAGAAAGCATACACACACATACACAACCCCCCCCACAGCACACACCCCATACATGCATACGCATACACACACCCAGCACACACATGCATATGTGCAAACACACACATGCACCACACACATGTAGCCCCTCCGCATCTCGTACAGGCCTGGCTCTCTCCATTAGAGCCTCATCGTGCAGGGTAAAGCTGGGCCCCCCACTCCTTGTGCACATGGCAGGGACCCTGAAGATAACACTCAGTTGGACTGTGTGCTAATCGGGAAGAAAACGTGCTTTGGAGGTGGGCCTCCCACATGAGAAAGAGCTGGAGGCCTCCTCCGGCACATGTGTGGGTGCTCAGGTCTGGAGGGCGGTACGTGGCCGCTGAGTGTTCCGGCCTGAGGGGGCCTCTCCTACAGACCTGGGGACTACTAGGAACCTAAAGTAGAAGCCAAGGGCCAAATACCAAGAGTCAGGAAATAATACCCTTTTGGTGTCCGCCAGCTGTGCCCAGGGCGCTGAGCCCTGGAGGACTTCGGCAATGGAGGGAGGGAGAGGGAGGGAGGAGGAATGGGGCCTGCCTGCAGGGATCAGCCCAGGCTGGGTGTTCTTGAGGGTAAGCGGGGCAGGGTGGAGGTGAGAGAGGAGAAGCCATCCGGGGTCAGACATCGGAGCTCAGGCACCATCTACTGCCCGTGACAGTGTCCCCCAAAGGGGAGCTCAGGGGAGAGGCGTGGGCAGGACCCGATCTCTGCTGTGACGGGACCAGCGGGAGACCGCTGCACCCTGGGGTCCAGACCCATCCAGGCAGGTGCCTGGGGGAGCTGGGTGCAGTCTGCCAGCTTGTGACCATCAGGCTGATGAGTTGGGAGGGGCCAGAGGGAATCTGGGTCATGGGCTGGGCAGCCCATGGGATGGGGGCCTGGGAGGGTCAGAGACTCATGGAGGACCCAGCCTGTGGAGCCTGGCTGTGCAGGCCCTTTGCTGGTACCCAGTCAACTACTGTGGAGCCAGGGGCAGGGCAGCCTGGCTGTCAGTGGGCTAAGGCAGGGCAGGTTACTCTGCGGCATCGGAGGTCACTCAGCCTCTCTGGACCTGGCCTGGCTCCTTGGTCCAGTGCGAGGGGTGCGCCAATGCCAAGGCACAGACATCCCTTCTGGCACAGACCCTGACGTCCCTGCTTGCCCACTGCATCCAGACACTCAGCAGGAGAAGCATCACTTCCTCTCCCACCCCCCAACCACCCTTGGAAGAACACCGGGAACAGTGGGCTGATGAATGAGCTTCTGATCGGAGCCCAGGCAGCCCCTTCCCTGCTGACTCAGCACAGGGAGAACTGCCCGGGAAGAAACTCTTCTAAGAGTAGAAAAATAACGTGTGAGTCTCACGGTCCAAACTGAGAGTACGGGACATGGTTAAGGAGCCAGATACAAGGGAGGCCCTGAACCCCACACCCCACCTGGCACAAGGACCCAGGAGGGGCCTGGCGCTTACAAGCCAACCCTGTCCCAGCCCAGAGCTGGCTGGAAAATCAGCAACTGGGCAAGCCTGTGCTTCATGGGAAGTTGCAATCACTCGTAGAGGGCCCTCCAGGCATCTGGAACTCAGCCCCTGTCAGCTCTGTATTTTAACATCCTGGCTCCCAAATCAGGAATCTGAGACTCAGCGGAAACCCATGACAACCCTCAGGCGAGGTGGGATGGGCCTGCCAGCCCGGGTCTGCCCTTTTTTCGGTGCCCACTGTCTCCTCAGCCCCTTCCCACCTCCTCTTTTCAGCCTCTTCCCAATTTGGAAGCTGGAGGTGTGTGGTCTGGGGGCTTCCTAGAGGGACAGTGTATTAGGGTCCATTAAGGTTTTCTCTAGAGGAACAGAACCAATAGGACATATATACACATATACCTTTCTGTTGTTGTTGTATGTTTTGTTTTTACTGCAAAGAATTGGCTCCTGTGATTATGGAGGCTGGCAAGTCCAAAATCTGCAGCTGAAGTCCCAGTTCAGGTCTGAAGGCTGGAAGCCGCTGTAGAACTGCAGCTTCTACAGAAGTCGCTGAAGAGCTGATGTTGCAGTTGAAAATCCTCAGGCGGGAAGGCCTCTCTCCTACCTGTGGGGAAGCCAGCCTTTTGTTTTACTTACGTCTTCAACTGATCAGATGAGGCCCACCCACATCAGGGAGGGCAATCTGTTTTACTCAGTCTATTGATTAAATGTTAATCTCATCCAGAGACACCCTGAAAGAAACACTGAGAGTAATGTTTGACCAACTATCCAGGCACCTTGTGGCCCAGCCAAGTTGACATATCAAATTAACCATCACGGGTAGCATGTGGGGGGGTTGGTTGTATAACCCCTGCAGGTGCCTCGGTGTGAAGCCCTGCCTCGCTGAGCCTCAGTTTTCTCATCTGTAAAGGGGGTGTTGTGAGCAGGAGAGGAGTTAACAGGTTGGTGCCACTGAAGCCCCTGTGAGGTGCTTAGCCTGTGACATCTCCTTTCAGACTCATGCTGGTTGGTCTCAGCCGTCCTCCCAGAAGGAACCCACACGGGTTGTGGGATTAATATTTTTAATCACTCACCCTCTTCTCCTTGGCCACAGTTACTGCACACACCCCTAGCTGGTGTCTGTGGGACCACAGAGCCATGATTCTGTGGATGCTGTGAGCTCACCATGACTGCCAGTGTCAGTCGCCCAGAGGACAGGGGAGCCAGTGAGAGTGACACGCAGGGCTTGAAACACCACCACATTTGCTTCATGGAGAGAGGGCTGGGAGGCGCTTCCCTCCCCTTTATTTTGATGTGTCCCAGGCTGGGCTCAGGGTCTGGATCCCAGGTCTCTGAGCTGTAAGGGAGGGTGATTACTGTGGGATGCTAGCCCTGCATCTCCTGCCCCGATGTGCTCCTCAAACCAAATCAAGTGGGAGAACACCAGGCCTCTCCTTAATTGTGTGGCAAGATTTAAAGTGATTGGAAAATCACTACATGAAGCTGTCAGAGGGGAACAGATGTCAAATTAGCAAAAGAAACAACTAATTGGGAGCAGATTTCATCTGTATCCCTGTGCCATCAAGAGGAATGACATGCTGGGGAATCTGGTTGAGTTCCAGGGCCCAAGGGAAGGTACTGGACTCTGTCATCCTGAAAAAAGAGGCACCTTGTGCACACAGCCATCTCCAGACCGCAGTGCGCCCATCAGGTGAGGCATATACCTGTAAGAGCCACATTTCTGTCTCCAAGTGCACAGTCTGGTTGGGCAGTCCTGACATGCACATAGGAGGCAATTCTGGACAGGTCCATGAGCACAGAGCACAATTCCAACCACAGGCAGCAAGAGGCCAGTTTTGTGGGCAGCTCTGGGACATCCAGTGCTGTATTAGGGTGCCGTACTATCAAGGCATAGTCCCCGTGCTACCTGTTGGTCTTGCTTTTTCTCTGGGCCCCTGGCACCCAGCACAGAACCTGGCACAGGATAGCTGGGAAGGAACATTTGCTGACTGATTAGATGGGGTGATGGATGGATGGGTGACTGGGTGGGTGGATAGATGGATGGATGAGTTGGCAAGTGGGTGGGTAGAGGATGGGAGGGAGTGATGGAGGGGAACCATGCCAGTATGGGTGGAGAGAGCTTTGCAGAGGAATTTTCCTCCTGTGAGGTGGAGGCTCTCTCTAGGGCTTGTCTGGCACTGGGGATCCTTTGTTCTGTATCTCAGAAAGGCAGAGGTCAGGTAAAAGTCAGGTAGGTCTGGGCTGGGTGGGAGATGCTGAGAAATTTGGGCCAGATCCCTTTCCTCCTGGGGTGCTCAATTTACCTTCAAGTAAAATGAGAACTCCACATCCCACACCTTGGTGCCATGGCAGGGCCAGGGCAGTACAGCACTTGGGGTCCCAGGGCTTCCAGTGAGTGCAAAGCCATGCCAGGGGAGGAAGGTTTTCAAACCTTCAAAGTGGGAGAAGCTGGAGACAACGCAGGGGAATAAACCCAGGGAGGCTATGCATTTGGACTCTGGCTCGCAGGCTGGGGAGAGCTTCCCAGATCAGTCTCCTTCCACATGAGATCTGGAGGAGGGCAGCCTGCTAAGGTGGAGGCTCCCACATCTGCCCTTCCTGCAACTGAAGGCGTCTTCAGGATGCCAACTTCCTGTGTCCAGAGAGGGGCCTCCCCTGGGAATTGAGAGGCTCTGGGGCTCCCCTGGAGGAGGGTTTGGGGTAATGCAGGCAAACCTGCCCTGATGAGCTCTGTTCCTCAGATGTAGGTATCAATCCAATCGATGCCATCCTAAGTGTCGCTGGTCAGGAATCCGGGCTGCTCTGCGCTGGCCTGGGTGTCCACTCAGCGTGCTTTGCCTTCGCGTTTCCCCTGGTTGACCTGTGGCATGCAGACCATTCTGGCATTCGTTTGAACTGTTGTGACTTGCTTATTTCACTCGGCATAATGTCCTCAAAGGTCACCCATGTTGCACTGTGTGTCACCATTTCCGTCTTTTTAAGGCTGAATAATATTTCGTCGTATATATGTATCAAATTTTGTTTATTTGTCAGTGAACACTCGGGTTGCTTCCCTTTGGCTGTTGTAAATAATGCTGCTATGAACATGGGTGTGCAAATATCTCTTCAAGACTGCTTTCAATGCTTTTGGGTATATACCCAGAAGTGGAATTGCTGGGTCAAATGGTAATTCTATTTTTAAGTTTTTGAGGAACCTCCACACTGTTTTCCATAGAGGCTGTACAATTTTACATTCCCAGTCATGGTGCACGAGGGTTCTAATTTCTCCACATCCTCACTAATAGTTGTTATTGGGCTTCCCTGGTGGCGCAGTGGTTGAGAGTCCGCCTGCCGTTGCAGGGGACACGGGCTCGTGCCCCAGTCCGGGAAGATCCCACATGCCGTGGAGCGGCTGGGCCCGTGAGCCATGGCCGCTGAGCCTGCGCTTCCAGAGCCTGTGCTCCACAACGGGAGAGGCCACAGCGGTGAGAGGCCCGCGTACCGCAAAAAAAAAAAAAAAAAAAAAAGTTATTCTCTCTCTCTCCTTTTTTTTTTTTAGAAAAATACAAGAAAATTATTTTATTTATATAAATCATTTACAACTTAAAACAATGGCAATTATTCTTTAGAGGCATATATGCATGTTATAAAAATATAAAGATGTACATGGGAATGATAAACATTCACTTCCGGATAGAGGCTGCCTTTGGTAGAGTGAGTGAGAGGGATTAAGAATAGGGAAGAACACTCAGAGGGTTTTAATATTTTATTTCTTAAGCTGAGTAGGGGGTACATGGGTGCTCTTTATATTTGTAGCTTTCTTTATGTCTGTAATATTTCATAATAAAATACTTAAAACTTCACAGTGGATTTTTTTTTTTCTTTTCAGTTCTGGGCTATTATCAAAAAAACCAAAAAATCTAATTGAAAAGATACATACACTCCAATGTTCATAGCAGCACTGTTTACAATAGCCAAGACATGGAAACAACCCAAATGACGTTTGGCTTAAGAAGTTACACACACACACACACACACACACACACACACACACTAGAATATTACTCAGCCATGGAAAGAATGAAATATTGCCATTTACAGCAACATGGATGGACCTAGAGAATATTATATTTAGTGAAGTAAGTCAGACAGCAAAGACAAATATTATATCACTTATATGTGGAATCTAAAAAATAATAACAAATGAATCTGTATACAAAAGAGAAACAGACTCATAGACATAGAAAACAAACTTATGCTTATCAAAGGGGAGAGGGAGGAAAAGAGGGACAATTTAGGAGTATGGGACTAAGAGATACAAACTACTATATATAAAATATATAAATAACCAAGACTGACTGTATAGCATGGGGAACTATATTCAACATCTTATAATAGCCTATAATGGAATATAATCTGGAAAAATAGATAACTGAATTATTTTGCTTTATAGCTGAAGCTAACACAATATTATCAATCAACTATACTTCAATTAAAAAAACCCCTTTCAACCTTACCTGAGTTTATGCTAATAAGATGACACTTGGAGGGTGGAAGCTGATGGCCAGATGAACCAACCATGTGATTAGAAGGTTGGAATTTTCAGCCTTACCCCCTGACTTGTAGGGAGAGGGGAGGGAGTGGGGATCAAGATAGACACCAATGGCCAATGACCTAATCAATCATACCTGTGTAATGGAACATTCATAAACCCCTAAAAAAATGGGGTTTGGAGAACTTCTGGGTTGGTGAATGAATCCACATGCTGGGAGGGTGGCCCACCCCAAACTCTACATGGGCAGAAACTCCTGTGCTTAGGACCTTTCTGGTCCTCATTCAATGTACCTCTTCATCTGGCAGTTCATTTGTACGCTTTATAATAAACAGTTAATAGTAAGGAAAATGTTTCCTTGAGTTCTATGAGCTGCTATAGGAAATTATCAAACCTGAGGAGGGGGTCATGGAAACCCATGCTATGTAGCCAAGTCAGATGTGTGGGTAAACTGGGGACCCACTGCTTGTGATTGGTGCCTGGAGTGGGAGCAGTCTTGTGGGACTGAGCCCTTAACCTGTAAGGTCTGTGCTAATTCCAGGGAGTTAGTGTCAGAGGTGAATTAAAGCGTAGGGCATCTAGTTGGTGTCTGCAGAGAATTAGAGAACTTGTTGGTGTGGAAAACCTAGATATTTGGTGTTAAGAAGTGTTGTGAGTAAAGAAACAGATCCTAGAGTGGGTTATAGGAGTGGGTGAGGGGTTATAGGAGTGTGTGCAGGGCCTGTGTATGGTTATAGGAGTGTGTGTGGTTATAGGAGTGTGCGTGGGGAGCTTGTAGGAGTGTATGTCTGTTGGGCTTGCGAGAGTGAGAGTGTGTGCCTGTGGGGTTACAGGAGTGTGTGGGGGGTAGTAGGAGTGTGTGTTGTATGTGTGTGGCTGGGTTATGCTGCATTAACAACCTCCCATCTGTCAGTGGCTTTCTTCACTCTACAGGAATTCAGTGCTCATTTCATGAAGGTTGACAGGGTCTCCACTCTTCATATTCACCTAGGACCCCAGGCTAATGGAGGCTCCATCTTGGCATGAGTTCCTTTATCACCGAGACATGGAGAGAAATGTGGTAAAGTATGCACTTCTACCCAGAAGGGACACCCATGATATTATCTCACTTTTTATTCTTCAGAACAAATGAAGTAGCCTCACCTAATTCAGAGGGGTTGGATAGCATAGTCCTTTCATAGGTAGTGGGGAGCAAATACTGTGAATGGCCTGATGGATGACCGATCCCTGGGGATGTGAGTCACTGGAACCAGTTAGAGGGATCTTATTTCCTCTCAACATCTGGGAACTGGGGCAGGTCCATGAGCCAGGGATCAGGTTTGGAAGCACAGTTTGGCAAGGCTGAATATTACTAGTCTTGTATATGCTGTCTATCTCTGTTCACTGGATGGAAGTTTAGATATGCTTTGAGGCACCTGGATTAAAAAATGTCAATATGAAAAATACCAATCTTTTTTGCATATTCTAAGTGGAGAGAGTCCCTTTTTCACTTTAGTTCTGTGGATGTCTGCACAGGGCAGGTGTAGGTGTGATAAGTGGGGGCAGTGTGGGTTGCGAGGGTTGGGACCCCACAGTTCTTGGGGCTCCTGGACAGGTCAGCCACCGTCTAGCCCTGTGGCTTTGGGAAGCTACGTCACCTCTCCACCTTATTTGCCCATCTGTTAACTGGGGCTGATGACCATCCCCAGCATTCAAGGAGCTGTGAAGACTGCATGAGATAGTGCCTGGTCTGCCCTGAGCACCAGGTCTGGCAAAAGCAGATATTCACCATGACGTTAGCTGTTCTGCATCAAACTGTGCTCCAACCATCACACCATGTTAGGTCATAAACAGCCCTGCTCTGTCTTCTGCCAGCTGTGCCACTGTGGACAGTAGCTACGTTCTTCTTTCAGTCCTCAATTTTCTCATTTGAAAAATAGAGAGAATTATACCTTCATTCCAGAGTTGTGGTAGGTTTACAAGGCCTGTGTGGGTAGATGCTCAGTGGTCCAGGGAGGGTGCATGGTGTATGGGAGGAACACAAGAAGGGGCAGGTGTGGGGCAGCCCTGGGGGTGTGCCAGTGCCAAGGCAAAATCGGTTTTACATTTTTTCTTAATTGGAAATTAATTCCTTAATTTCCTTTCCTTTCATTAAAAAGAAAATCCCATCGGGGAGCTGGTTGGTGTTGGTAGCAGCTTTGTGGATGGCACACCTCTCTCCTCAGGGTCCCTCCTGGGTGATGCTTTTGCTGGGGCAACCTAGAGACTGTTCACAACAAAGGCTCACAATAAAGCCATCTTCCTTTTCTGTCCCGTAGGCACAGAACTGAAGTGTGCTCACCAAAGAGGGTGGGGGAGAGAGGCCATTAATTTTAGAGTGCTGGGGAGCCAAGACGGGCGCCTTCATTAGAAAGTTCAAAATTGCATTTTATTTCAATTTTGATGAGATTTTTATGAGTTAGAAGAGATGAAGTTAAATCCCATAAGTGTAATGGACCCAGAAAGATCACAGATACTGCATTGAAGTCAATGAACCATGAGGAATTTAGTAAATTAATTAAATTTAAGAAAATAACAAATTTTTTTGCCATTGGATTAAAATTTCTAAAATGTCTTTAAAAGGTAATGACAATCTTCATTTATGGGAAATCACAGTTACACAACAATCTCCCTAAGCTCTTTCTCACGTTTGTTTGACGAAGCTGTATTAGTGAAAGAATATCTGTGTTGGGGTTAGGGCAGCAGTGGGGTGGAGGGAGTTCCTTCAAAATGCTCCTACTAGGTGGGGTCCTGACCCTTTGGCTCTGGAGCCCAGAGATGCTGGATCACAGCTTTGCCTCTCATCAAAGCTGTGTGTAGGAACATTTGTCCAGAATTGCTCTTGGGGTATGTGAAGCAAAAGCCTAGTTTAGAGCAGAGAGATTTCTTCAAGAGCTGTGGTTCAGGAAGCAGCCCATTCTGCCCAGAATCCTACTTTAAATTTCTGTACTTCACATGACTTTTAGTCCCAGGAGGAGGTAGTGCTAGGGGGGGTCTGGGGTTTTCATGTTGGACAAGTACTCACTTTGTGCTGGACTCTACATATGATCTCATTTAATTCAACCAACAACCAAATTGTGACCTAATTAGGGGCCTGATAATTGTTGCATTACAGATAAGGAAAAACATACAACTACACTGATATGTCTCATTTTACGTTCAGGACCACAGTCCTCAGGGGAGTGCTTACTTCTGCCCAGCAATCGTATTTTTTTTCTGCTATAAAGTTTCAAATGGTAAATATTATAGGCTTAGTGGGCTGTGTGGACTCTGCTGCAATCACTCAACTCTGCATAGTTTTGTGAAAGCAGCCACAGACAATGCCTGAATGAACAAATGTGGCTGTGTTCCAATAAAACTTTATTGGAGGAAACAGAAATGTAAATTTCATGTAATTTTCATGTACTACAAAATATTAATTTTCGTTTGATTTTTATCCCTAACCATTTAAAAGTGTAAAAGCCATTCTTAGTCCTGGGGCCATATAAGAACAGGCAGTGGGCAGGTTATGGCCTGAGGGCCATTGTTGACTGACTTCTGCCATAAGAGGTGGTCTACTTTTCTCTAGACCCTGCTTCTGGTGTTTCTTGTCATTCTCTCTCTTTAAAATGGCTTTTACTGTTTATCTTTAAATTGAGGCAGATTTCACATGGAGTAAAATAAACAGATCTTCAGTGTACAGTTCAGTAGTTCTGACAGATGTGTCCTCCTGCTAACATCCACCCAATCAGGATATAGACTATTTCCATCATTCCTGAAAGTTACCTTTAACCTTTATCAGCAAAGTTAACTGTTTTGATTTCTATCGCTAGGGTAGATTAGTTTTGCATGCTCTTGAACATCCTGTTTAGAGATGTGTCTGGTTTCTTTTGCTTAAATGATGTTTTTGAGACTGGATTCAGCCATGTGATTCATCCTTTTAGTGGTTCATCCTTTTATTTTCCTGGGAATTCCCTTCTTTAAATACATCCAATTTATGTATCCATTCTCCTGTTGGCAAACATTTTTCTTTTCAGTTCTGGGCTATTATCAATAAAGCTGCTATGAAGACCCTTGTGAAAGTTTTCTTGTGGACCCACAACCTAATTTCTCTTGGTTAACTTTTTAGGTGTAGGTAGGTATGTGTTTATGTTCAAAAAAACTTATCAAAGTGTTTGGTGCCATTTATCCTTGTACCACAAAGTAAAGAGTTTCTTGCTCCACATCCTAGTCAGCACTTGGATTTGTCAGTCTTTTAAATTTTAGCCCTTTTGGCAGGTGTGTGGAGGCATCATTGCATTTCCCTAAGGATGATGTTGATCACTTGTTCATGGGCTTATTGGCTGTTTGTATGTGTTCTTTTTCTCATTTAAAATAATTCTTTGTCTGAGAGAAACAAGAAAAAACTGATTACATGGAGACTAAACAACATGCTACTAAAAACCCAGTGGGTCAATGATGAAATCAAAGAGGAAATTAAAAAATATCTTGAGACAAATGACAATGGAAACACAACCATATGAAATCTATGGGATGCAGCAAAAGCAATCCTTAGAGTGACGTTCATAGCAATAATATATTTGTTCATCTGTCTTTTTCTTATTGATTTGTATAAGTTTTAAAATACATTTTAGAGATAACCTTTTGTCTGATATAGGTAGCCCAATTAGTATCTCTGAGTCTATGGCTTATCTTTTCTTTTTCTGTAATAGTGTCTTTTGATGACTAGAAGATTTAACTTTTTTTCTTTTGCGGTACGTGGGCCTCTCACTGTTGTGGCCTCTCCCCTTGTGGAGCACAGGCTCCAGATGCACAGGCTCAGTGGCCATGGCTCACGGGCCCAGCCGCTCCGCGGCATGTGGGATCTTCCTGGACTGGGGCACGAACCCATGTCCCCTGCATCGGCAGGTGGACTCTCAACCACTGCGCAACCAGGGAAGCCCTAGAAAATTTAACTTTTGATGAAATCCAATTTATCATTTTTTATTTTATGATTAATGCTTTTGTGACCTGTCTTATACATCCTAAGGTTGAGAAAATATTATCCTATTTTTCCTTTTAGAATATTCTTAGTTTTATTTTTTAGTCTATGTTTCATCTTGAATAAAGTTTTGAGAATGGTATGAAGTAAAAGCCACAGTTAATTTTTTCCAGTTAGTTTGTATAGGTCTATTTCTGGATTCTTTATTCTGTTCTTTTGATCTACTTTCTATCCTTAAGCTAAAAGCACACTGTCTTAATAACTGTAGTTTTATATTAAGTCTTGAAATCAGGTACTGTAAATTTGCCAATTTTGTTCTTCTTCTAGATTGCTTGGGCTAGTCTAGGTCCTTTGCATTTCCACGTAAATTCTAGAATCAGCTTGTCAGTTTCTACAACAAATCCTGCTGGGATTTTGACTGGGAGTTCAGTGAATCTATCGATCAGTTTGTGTGACAATTGGTATCTGTACAGGGTCTTTCAATTTATGAACACAAGATGTTTTTCCATTTATTTAGGTAATCTTTAATTTCTTTTAGAAATGCTAAATACTTTTCTGTATATAAGTCTTGCATAATTTTGGGTTAAATTTATTCTTATGTATTTGATTTTTAGAATGATATTTGTAATGGTGTATTTTTAAAAAACTATTTTCCATTTGTTTGTTGCTGGTGTTTAGAAACAATGTTGATTGTTTTATATTGACTTTTTATCCTACAGCCTTGTTAAAGCCAACAAATATTCAAGTATTTTGTAGACTTCTTTGGATTTTTCTATAATCATGTCATCTGCAAATAAAGATATCCTTACTTCTTCCTTTCAAACCTTATTTATTTTCTTTTTCTTGCTTCAGTGGACTATTAAACATTCAGTACAATATTTTATAGCAGTGATGAGACTGGATAGTTCTGTCTTGGTTACAGTATTAAGGAGAAAAATATTTAATATTTCATCATATGTATGATATTAGCTGTGTTTTTTTTATGGTTACTCTTTTTTAGACTGAGAAAATTTTATTTTATTCCTTGTTTGCTGAGATTTTTTATTAGGAACAACTGTTAAATTTCACCAAATCCTTTCTCTGAATCTATTGAGAATATCACATGGTTTTGCTCCTTTGTTCTATTAATATTTTGAATTACATTGATTGATTTTTGAATGCTGAGCAAATCTTGCATTACTATGATATATATCATTTGATCACAGCATCTTATTTTTTAAATATACCTCTGGATTTAATTTACTAATATCTTGTTAAGGATTTTTATGTTTCTGTGAGGGGTGTTGGTTTGTTATTTTCTTTTTTTTTTTTTGTAATACTATTGTTTTGTATTAGGGTTTTGCTAGTTTCATAAAATGAATTGGGGATGTTTCCTTCTTGCTTCTTTTATAGAGTTTGTATAAATATTGTATTATTTCTTTCTGAAATGCTTGGTAGAATTCACTAATAAAGCTATTTGTGTCTGGAGTCTAGTTTGCTCACTTTTGGTTTTGTTTTTTAAGTGAGAATATTTTTTTTTTTTTTTTTTTTTTTTTGGCGGTACGCGGGCCTCTCACTGCTGTGGCCTCTCCCGTCGTGGAGCACAGGCTCCGGACGCCACAGGCTCAGCAGCCATGACTCACGGGCCCAGCCGCTCCGCGGGATGTGGGATCTTCCCGGACCGGGGCACGAACCCGCGTCCCCTGCATCGGCAGGCAGACTCTCAACCACTGCGCCACCAGGGAAGCCCTAAGTGAGAATATTTTTAAAGATAGTTTCCATTTAAAAATTAGTAGGCTATTCAAATTTTTCTATTTCTTCTTGTGACAGTTTTGGAAAGTTGCATTTTGAAAGGAAATTTTCCATCGTCTAAGTTATTGAATTTGTTGACATAAAGTTGTTCATAATATTCTTTTTGTATCCTTTTAACATCTGTAGGACATATCCGATTTCATTTCATTCCTGATATTGATAATTTGTGATTTATTTTCTTTGTTTTCTTGATAATTCATTCTATTAATATTTTCAAAGACTAAATGTTTTGCCTTGCTGATTTTCTTCATGGCTAGTCTGTGTTCTATTCTGTTGACTTTTTTTTTTTTTACACTCTCATCTTTATTATTCCTTTATTTTGCTATGGACTTAAACTGCTTTCCTTTGCTACCTTCTGAGGTGGTAGCTGATTTAAAACTTTCTTGTTTTCTGATATATAGAATTAAAATAATAAATTTCCCTCTAAGCACTGCTTTAGCTACTTTTCACACATTTTGTAATGTTGCATTTTCATTCTCATTTAAGTAAAAATATTTCATAATTTCCTTTTGAGTTTTTCTTTGAAACATGGGTTATATAGAAATCAATTACTTCATTTCAAGAGATTTTGGAGATTTGCTAATTTTTGAAATAATTGCTTATTTATTTATTTATAATTTAATTCCAGAGTATGTAAAAACATACTCCAAAATTTCAGTCCTTTGGGACATATTTTACATACCAGCACATGATCTATTTTGATGAATGTTCAATGTGCACTTAAAAGGAATGTGTATTTGAACTTCCTGAGGATAGTGTTCTGTAGATGCCAGTTTGATCAAATTGGTGAATTGTGTTGTTCTGTTCATTTATATTGTGCTGATTTTAAAAATTGGCTCTTTCTATAAATCAGTGAGAGAAGAATGCTTAGATCTCCAACTCTAGCTGTGAATTTGTCTACTTCTGTGTAATCTATTAAATTTTGCTTCATGTATTTTGGAGCTGATTGTTATGTCCCCCTGGAGAATTAATCCTTTTAACATTCTGAAACGTCCCTCTATCTCCTGCAATGTCTTGAAGCTTACTCTTTCTATTATCATTGTAGCCACACCTGCTTTCTTGTTATTCGTGTCTGCAAAGTATATATTTCTCCAACTTCTTGCTTTCAACTTTATAGTGATTATTAGATGTAAACTTTGTCTTTTATAGAATAGAATTCTACTCTAAAAAACCAATTTTTTTTCTTAAATCCAGTTTGATCATTTCTACCTTTTAAGTTGAGTACTTAGTCGATTTATATTTAATGAAATTTTTGAAATTTTTAGGTTTGAGTCTATCATCTTGCTATTTTATTTTATATTGGTTCCATCTTTTTTGTTTGTTTTTTCTTTTGTTTCTATTTTCCTGCCTTCTTTCAGAGTAATCAAGCATTTTAAAAATTTCCATTTTATTTCCTCTTGGTTATTTAGCTATACCTATTTGTGTTACTATTAATTTTTTTGATCTATCATGATCTACCTTAAATTATTATTATACTACTTAATGTATAAAGTAATTTTCCTTTCCTTCAGCCTTTTTGGCTATTCCTGCCCTATATTTTACTTCTACATATAAGTCCCACATATTTATTATTCATTTCTATTATTTTTACTATAAACATTCATAATTCAAAAAATTTATTAAGAATGATATCATTTTATATTTACACTTACATTTACCATTTCTGGTGTTTTTAAATTCTTCCTGCAGATCTGGGTTTCATCTGACATCATTTCTATTTAGTCTGATGGACTTCTATTAGCATTTTTTGTAGTTTATGTCTGCTAGTAAAAAATTTTCTCATTTTTGGCTGAAAACTGTATCTTTTTAGCTTTGATTTTATTTTTATTTTCATTTTTTTTTTTGCAGTACGTGGGCCTCTCACTGTTGTGGCCTCTGCCATTGTGGAGCACAGGCTCCAGACACGCAGGCTCAGCGGCCATGGCTCATGGGCCCAGCCGCTCCGCGGCATGTGGGATCTTCCTGGACCGGGGCACGAACCCGAGTCCCCTGCATCAGCAGGCGGACTCTCAACCACTGTGCCACCAGGGAAGCCCAGCTTTGATTTTTTTTAAAGCGTTTTTTCATTGTTACAGAAAAGTATTTTTCATTGTTCCTCTTTTTTTTTTCCTTTTGGCACTTTAGAGATTACGTTCTTGTTTTCTTGTTTCCGTTTTTATTTTCTGCTTGAAATGTGGTTGTTCCCCTAAATGTAAAGTTTTCTTTGTCTCTGGGTCTTTTAAGATTTTCTCTTTAGTTTTTATTTTCAGCACTTTGCCTATGATGTATCCAGCTGTGGTCTTCTTTGTATTTCTCCTATTTGGCATTCTTGGATCTCTGGTTTAGGTCTGTAATCAATTTTTGGAAAAAATTTAGCCATTTTCTCTTCAATATTTCTTCTGCTCCATTTATCTTTCTTCTTTCTTTCTGGGACCCCCATGTTAGACTATTTGATATTTTCTCACATGTGTCAGACACTCTGTTTTTTTTTTTTTAATACATTTATTTATTTATTATTTATTTATATATTTTTTGCTGCATTGGGTCTTCGTTGCTGTGCATGGGCTTTCTCTAGTTGTGGTGAGCAGGGGCTACTCTTCATTGTGGTGTGCGGGGTTCTCACTGTGGTGCCTTCTCTTGTTGCAGAGCATAGGCTCTAGGCATGCGGGCTTCAGTAGTTGTGGCACGTGGGCTCAATAGTTGTGGCTCACGGGCTCTAAAGTGCAGGCTCAGTAGTTGTAGCACACAGGTTTAGTTGCTCCGTGGCATGTGGGATCTTCCTGGACCAGGGCTCTAACCCATGTCCCCTGCATTGGCAGGTGGATCCTTAACCACTGTGCCATTAGGGAAGTCCCAATCTGTGTTTTTAAAAAATATTATCTTTGGGGGTTTTAGCTTGGATAATTTCTTTTAACATGCCCTGAACACACTGACCCTTTTTCTTTTTCTTTAGTGTGATCCTAACTTATCTAATACATTTTTCATTTAGATATTGTTTTTCAGTTCTAGAATTTCAATTTCATTCTCCTTTTATAATTTAAATTCCTCTTCTGAAATTCTTCATCTCTTCACCAATTCTATTCATTTTTTCCTCTCAATGTTTTAATATACTTAAAATAAATTTCAAAACACATCATTGCCTTCTAATTCCAAAATTTGGGTCATCTGTGGGTCTACATTACTGACATGTTTCCTCTTGATTTGGGGTACATTTTCCCGCTTCTTCGAATCTGTAGTATTTTTTGTTGTTGTATGACGAATACTGTGAATGATACTTTACAGAGTCTGAATTATGTTACCTTTCTCTAGAGGTCGTGGAACTTTATGTATGTGTGATATATGTGTATATGTGTATGCATGCTCACATGCACATATATGTATCACATGTGTGCATGTATGTGTGTACACATATGTGTATGGATGTATGGATGTATGCATGTACAGTTGAATTACTGTTGGATCATCTTGATCCTATGTTGTTTCCTCCTCTTTGCTCCAGAACTCTTAATGTTAGAGGATCCTACTGCTCAGTTCTTAGACCTCTTCTCTGCTCTATTTATGCATTCTTCTTTGGTGATTGCATTCAGTCTCATGAATTTAAATACCATACACATGCTGACAGCTCCCAAATTTATAACTCAGCTTTGACTTGTCTCTTGGAGTCTAGTTTTGTATCTTCAACCCCTGCGTACTCCACATTTCTTCCTGGATGTTTAATAGATATCTCAAATTACCATGTCTAAAACTGAACTCCAATTTTTGCCTGTCCCCCAACACTCCAGACGACCTGCTCAACTCACAGCCTTCCCATTCAGTCAGTGGCAACTCCCCTTTTCCAGTTGCTTAGGTCAGAATTTTGGAATCATCCTTGACTCCATCCTTTCTTTTATATTCCTCCTCAAATCTATGAAGAAGTCCTATTGACTTTACCTTCAAAATAAATCCAGTATCCACTGTTACCCCTTGGGCCTGTCCACCATGGCTCTCATCTCACTTACTGCATTTGTCTCTGCCTCCACCTTTGTCCCTCTGCAGTCCATCTTCTCACAGCAGTTGGAGTGATATTTTATTTTATTTTATTTTTTTAAACATCTTTATTGGGGTATAATTGCTTTACCATGGTGTGTTAGTTTCTGCTTTACAACAAAGTGAATCAGCTATACATATACATATGTTCCCATATGTCTTCCCTCTTGCGTCTCCCTCCCTCCCACTCTCCCCATCCCACCCTTCCAGGCTGTCACAAAGCACCGAGCTAATATCCCTGTGCCTTGCGGCTGCTTCCCCCTAGCTATCTACCTTACTACGTTTGTTAGTGTGTATATGTCCATGACTCTCTCTCGCCCTGTCAAAGCTCACCCTTCCCCCTCCCC
The DNA here is from genome assembly GCF_963924675.1 of Phocoena phocoena. Taxonomy (NCBI): domain Eukaryota; kingdom Metazoa; phylum Chordata; class Mammalia; order Artiodactyla; family Phocoenidae; genus Phocoena; species Phocoena phocoena. The sequence continues at coordinate 6,473,425 of NC_089225.1, forward strand.
ATATCCTTAAGTCCGTTCTCCAGTAGGTCTGCGTCTTTATTCCTATCTTACCCCTAGGTTCTTCATGACATTTTTTTCCCTTAAATTCCATATATATGTGTTAGCATACGGTATTTGTCTTTTTCTTTCTGACTTACTTCACTCTGTATGACAGATTCTAGGTCTATCCATCTCATTACAAATAGCTCAATTTCATTTCTTTTTAAGGCTGAGTAATATTCCATTGTGTATATGTGCCACATCTTCTTTATCCATTCATCCGATGATGGGCGCTTAGGTTGTTTCCATGTCCTGGCTATTGTAAATAGAGCTGCAATGAACATTTTGGTACATGACTCTCTTTGAATTTTGGTTTTCTCAGGGTATATGCCAAGTAGTGGGATTGCTGGGTCATATGGTAATTCTATTTGTAGTTTTTTAAGGAACCTCCATACTGTTCTCCACAGTGGCTGAACCAATTCACATTCCCACCAGCAGTGCAAGAGTGTCCCCTTTTCTCCACACCCTCTCCAGCATTTATTGTTTCTAGATTTTTTGATGATGGCCATTCTGACTGGTGTGAGATGATATCTCATTGTAGTTTTGATTTGCATTTCTCTAATGATTAATGATGCTGAGCATTCTTTCATGTGTTTGTTGGCATTCTGTATATCTTCTTTGGAGAAATGTCTATTTAGGTCTTCTGCCCATTTTTGGATGGGGTTGTTTGTTTTTTTGTTATTGAGCTGCATGAGCTGCTTGTAAATTTTGGAGATTAATCCTTTGTCAGTTGCTTCATTTGCAAATGTTTTCTCCCATTCTGAGGGTTGTCTTTTGGTCTTGGTTATGGTTTCCTTTGCTGTGCAAAAGCTTTGAAGTTTCATTAGGTCCCATTTGTTTATTTTTGTTTTTATTTCCATTACTCTAGGAGGTGGGTCAGAAAGGATCTTGCTGTGATTTATGTCATAGAGTGTTCTTCCTATGTTTTCTTCTAAGAGTTTGATAGTTTCTGGAGTGATATTTTAAAATACACCAGGGTCTTCCCTGGTGGTGCAGTGGTTAAGAGTCTGCCTGCCAATGCAGGAGACACAGGTTAGATCCCTGGTCTGGGAAGATCCCACATGCCGCAGAACAACTAAGCCTGTGCGCCACAACTACTGAGCCTGTACTCTAGGACCTGTGAGCCACAACTACTGAGCCCACATGCCACACTACTGAAGTCCACACACCTAGATCTCGTGTTCCACAACAAGAGGAGCCACTGCAATGAGAAGCCCATGCACCGCAGCAAAGAGTAGCCCCCACTTGCTGCAACTAGAGAAAGCTTGCATGAAGCAGTGAAAACTCAACACAGCCATAAATAAATAAATAAATAAATAAATAAAAGAAAATTAAAAGGCAAGCCGTAGGTTGGGAGAAATACACAATACACACATCTGACAGAGGTCTTATGTCCAGAATACATAACGTACTTCTATAAACCAAAAATAAAATGACAACCCAATCTAAAAAAGTATATAAAAAAATGAAATGTACACCAGACCATAGGACTCTACTGATTAAGCCATGCAATGGCTTTCCCATGTTATTTAGAGTAAAAGCAAAACCCCACAGTCTGGCTCTGTATTACCTGTCATGACCTCATCTCCCACTACTCTTCTCCTGGTCTCTCACTCTAGTCACAGTGCCCCTCTTTCTGTTTCTCAGATGTGTTGGGGAGCAGCTACTGTTTCATCAGCCTACAATCCTTTCCCCTGGACATCTACTGTTTCATCTGCCTACAATCCTTTCCCCTGGACATCTACATCTACTGAGATGAGAGAGATCATGGAGGACCTTCTCTGCCATATTAAGGAGTCACAAATAAAGACCCTAGGGAGCCAAACATGACCTTGTTTCCTATTTAGCAAGGCTAGTGTGGTGGGTGGCTGTGTCTGGGATTATCAGTGTGGATGTGATGTTTGGAAAGGTGGAGAGCATTGTCAGGGAGGCCAACTAGAGCAGTGTCTCTCGGGGTGGATCTCATTTTGATGCTCTCAGCTCACCTTGTGATTATGACATGGTGGTTGAGACCATGCTCTGGTCCATAAGAAGTGCCCAACAGTGTCATCCTCAAGGTGGTTGCCATAACTCCTAGGAGGCTTTCCTCCTTTCATGCCTCTTCTTGCAAAGGAAAAAGAACATTTCATTTTGCTGAGTAGAAACAGGGTCCAAGTCCCCTGCATCCTTCCTATGTTATCAGTTCTTGCTAATTACAGTACTGATTACTGCCCAGTTATGCTATTGGCTTGGCAGCTGGGCTAGGCAAATTAAAATTGCTCCTTATTAAATTTGAGCTTATGTGAAATAGCCTGAGGGGAAGAGGTATTTTTGTTTGTTTCTTCAAAGGCATATCTGTGGTGGATGGAGAAAGGAGTTTATAAATGATGACACTCAAGTCATCCTGGCATATTGAAGAGAAATCAAGCTCTGGCATCAGACAGACTTGAGTTTGAAATTTGTCTACACTTTTTAGTGGTATCTAATCTTGAGCCAGTAACTTCAACTTTTCAGGACTCAGTTTCCTCATCTGTAAAATGGGAATAATGAAGCTTCTCTTGCATGGTTGTTGTGAGGAATTAAGCAACTCATGGTAACTGCTTGACACGTAATTCCTGGTCCATGGAGCTATGAAACCCTAAACGCTCCAGGAAGGAGGTTTGGAAGCAGCAGAGTGACTCAAAGTAGCCCCCTGCCCATTTCCTTTAGCTTCAGATATTTTTTGGCCTTCTGAGGGTGCTCCCCTGGTTGAATCAATGATCCTGTACAAGAGCAGTCATTGTGTCTTTGTTGTATGGAGGACATGCCTGGCTTTTATAAGACACATCGCTTTTGGGGGGGGTTCTGACCTCATCTGGAACATCTCTGAACAGGTTAAACATTCCTCCTGACACTTCAAGCATACCTATTAATTTTCTTGTTAGGAAATATATTTCAATTCTATGAGTGAATACATGGTAATATCTACACATATAATTTAAATAGTACCAGTAATACAGTGAACAACTTTGTATCCATCACTCACCAATAGATACCTGTATATCTATTGAGAAATAGAACACTACCAATAACTCTGCAGCCTCCTGGGTACCGCTTTTTCAACTGCAATTACTACTTTGAAATTGAGTTTATTGATCCTTTACTCTTTTAGTATTATTTTATTTTATTTTTAAATTAAAGTTGATGTACAATATTATGTCATCTTTTGCTCATTTTTAAAATAGTTTTGTCACGTGAATATACCTCTAAACACTATGGTATTTAGTTTTGCAGGTTTTTGAGATTTATCTTAAGTGGAATGATTCTGTACATAGTTCTGTTGGCCTGCTTTTTGCATTTAATACTACATTTATGAAGTTTATCTATATTTGAAATGATATTCTTCTTATTCATTCTACTCTTGGTGTATATTTGGGTTGTTCCTCTTTTTGCACTCTCTGAACAATACTGTTGTCGTTTTCTGTGTGTCTCATGATCTGTGCACCTATGCACATGTTTCTGTTGGTTAACACTTCATATCTAGGAATGGAATGGCTGTGTCATACAGCACAAGGCACTCAGGTCCAGGACAGTAACAAACTGTTTTCCACAGTCCTTCTACCAGCCTACATCTGCCCCTCTCCCTGCTCCAGCCCCCAGCAGTGAACAAAAACTCACGTTGCTCCATATTCTCAACTTCTGTATTGTCAGACTTCTTCATTATTGCCAATCTGATATCCTATTGGGATTTCCATACTCTTTTCTTACAGGAATCTTCAAGGACCAGCATAAAGGCCAACTCCACTTGGGAACATGTCCCTAAGACTCCAAGTCCTAAATTCATAAGGCCAGTATGTCTCCACATTCCTTTTAAATTTACTATTTATTTTTTTGTTGAAATACAGTTTACCCTTGAACAACATGGGTTTGAACTGCGTGGGTCCACTTATATGTGGATGTTTTTCAATAAATTCATACCATAGTACTATGCAATCTGTGGTTGGTTGAATCTACGGATGTGGAACCATGGATATGGAGGGTGGACTGTAAAGTTATATGAGGATTTTCAATTTCATGGGATAGGTACCTTAACCCTGGTGTTGTTCTAGGGTCAAATGTATAGTTGATCTACAATATTATGTTAGTTTGAGGTGTACTACATAATGATTTGACATTTGTATACCTTATGAGATGATCACCATAAGTTTGGTAACCATCTGTCCCCATACAAAGTTATTACAATACAAAGTTATTGACCATATTCTTTATGCTGTATATTACATCCCTGTACTTATTTATTATATAACTGGAGGTTTGTACCTCTTAATCTTCTTCACATGTTTTGCTAATCTCCCACCCCCTCCCTTCAGGCAGCCACCCATTTGTTCTCCGTATCTCTGATTTTCTTTTGCTTTGTTTTCTCGTTTTTCTTTTTAAATTCCACATGTGAGATCATACAATATTTGTCTTTCTTTGACTTATTTCACATAGCCTAATACTCTCTAGATCCATTCATGTTGTTGCAAATGGCAAGATATCATTTTTTTGTGGCCAATACACCATTGTGCGTGTGTGTGTGTGTGTGTGTGTGTGCCACATCTTCTTTATTCATTCATCTGTTGATGGACACTTAGGTTGCTTCCCTATTTTTGGTATTGTAAATAATGCTGCAGTGAACATTGGATTGTATATATCTTTTCAAATTCGTGCTTTTGTTTTCTTCAGGTAAAAACCCAGAAGTGAAATTCCTGGAGCCTCCACACTGTTTTCCATAGTGGCTGCATGATTTTACATTTCCAGCAGTGCACAGGGGTCCTTTTTTCTCCACATCCTTTCCAACACTTATTGTTTTCTTTTGGATGATAGCCATTCTGTCAGGTGTGAGGTCATAGCTCATTGTGGTTTTGATTTGCATTTCCCTGCAAAAAGATGTTGCACATCTTTTCATGTGTCTGTTGGCCATCCATATGTCTTCTTTGGAAAGTGTTTATTCAGGTCCTCTGCCCATTTTTAAGTGGGTTGTATGGGGTTGTTTTGTATGAATTCTTTGTTTATTTTGGATATTAACTCTTATTGGATATATTGTTTGCAAATATCTTCTTCTATTCAGTAGGCTGCCTTTTTGTTTTGTTGATAGTTTCCTTTGCTGTGCTGTTCCATTTGTTTATTTTTGCTTTTGTTTCCTTTGCCAGAGGAGACATATCCCCAAAAAATTGCTAAGACTGATGTCAAAGAGAGTATGGCCTATGGTTTCTAGAAGTTTAATGATTTCAGGTCTTTTAAGTCTTTTATTCATTTTGAGTTTATTTTTGTATAGGGTCTGAGAGAGTAGTCCAATTTGATTCTTTGCAGGTAGCTGTTCGGTTTTCCCAACAGCACTTATTGAACAGGCTGTCTTTCCTCCCTTGTATATTCTTGCCTCCTTTGTCATAGATCAATTGATTGTATAAGTGTAAGTTCATTTCTGGGCTCTCTATTCTGTTCCATTGATCTATGTATCTGTTCCTGTGCCATGCTGTTTTGATTACTGTAATTCTGTAGTATAGTTTGAAGTCAGGAATCATGATACCTCCAACTTTGTTCTTTCTCAAGATTGTTTTTGCTGTTTGGGGTCTTTTGTGTTTTTAGATAATAAATTTTAGAATTATTTGTTCTAGTTTTGTGAAAAAAATGCCTTTGGCATTTTGATAGGGATTGTGTTGAATCTGTAGATTGCCCTGGGTCATATGGTCATTTTTAACAATACTAATTCTTCCAATGCATGAGAACAGGGTATCTTTCCATCTCTTTGTGTCAACTTCAGTTTCTTTCATCAATGTCTCATAGTTTTCCAAGTACAGATTTTTCTTCTTTCTGCTCAGCTTGGGTAATTTCCAATACTCTCTCTTCCAGTTTGCTAATCCATTCCTCTGAATCATCTCATTTACTGTTGATTCCTTCTAGTGTATTTTTTATTTCAGTTATTGTATTCTTTATCTCTGTTTGGTTCTTTATATTTTTTAATTCTTTGTTAAAATTCTCTCTGTGTTCATCCATTCTACTCCTGAGTTCACTGAGCAACTTTATGATCATTTCCTTGAAGTCTTTATTGGGTAGATTGCTTATCTCCACTTCACTGAGTTCTCTCTCTCTTTTATTTTATTTTATTTTCTTTGAGATTATGTCTTAGTCCTTTGTTTGGAACATACTCCTCTGTCTCCTCATTTTGCTTAATTCTCTGCATTTATTTGTATGTATTATTAGGTTGGTTATGTTTCCCAGTCTTGGAGAAGGGCCTTGCATACAAGACATCTTATGGGGTATAGCAGCACTCTCCCCTCTGGTCACCAGCACTATATACTCTAGGGGCACCCCCTGTGTGGGCTGCATGGGTCCTGTTGTGGTAGGGCCAACTACTGTGGGTGTGCTGGTAGGGAGGGCTGGTCCTTAGCCTCATTTGTTTTCATGCCCTGCCTCGTATGGTGCCTGCTGGCTTCTTGGTCAGCAGGACCAGTCCTGGGGCAGCTGGCCTTGGCAGCCAGGAGGTCCAGGTCTGGTGCTGGCTCACTAGTGGGTGAGGCCAAGTCCCTTCTTGGTTGTCTGCACATCCTGGGTCTCCTGGGACTGGTGGAGGCCTGCTGGTGGGCAGGTAAGTCCTCAGCCCTAATAGGCTAGAGGGAGGACTCCAAAATTTTGCTTGCAAGTAGCACTTTCCTTGTGGTAGAATGGACTCCCCAAAATGTTTGCTATCAGCTTTCATGTCCCCAGGGGGAACCCCAGTGACATTCTGCCTCTATGGGAGACTCTCCAAGATTAGCAAGTGAGTCTAACTCAGGCTCCTTTCAAACTACTGCCTCTATGTTGGGTCTCAGAGAATGCGAGATTTTGTGTGCAGCATTTAAGAGTCTCTTTCCTACAGCCCTCTCACTCTCCCATATGCAAACCCCAAGACCTTCGAAGGAGATGTTCTGGGGGTTCATCTGCCCAGTGCAGGACCTTTAGGCTAGGGAGCCCAATGTGGGGCTCAAACCACTCATTCCTTGGGGAGAATCTCTGCCATTGTAATTATCCTCCTGTTTGAGGGTTGCCCACCTGGGGGTGTGGGTCTTGACTGTACTGCGTGTCTGCTCCTCCTTCCTGTCTCATTGTGGTTCCTTCTTTATATCTTTAGTTGCAGAAAATCTTTTCTGCTTGTCTTCTGGTCATTCTTACGGATGGTTGCTCTGCGAATAGTTGTAATTTGCTCTGCCCATGGGAGAAGGTGAGCTCAGGGTCTTCCTACTCTACCATCTGGCTACATCTCTGTCTCTACCTTTCTTAAATGGACAGCAGCTAGCACTGGGTCATGGGAGAGGAGGCAGAGGCTGGGAACAAAATTTGATTGGCCTTGTCTCTTTGAATTCGGATATTTGCTCTCCGCACCTTACATCCTTCACAGTCTGTTCTTGATTGTTGTTTAATTTACTGTAAAGCCCTGGAGTGGTACAGCTGTGTGAAGGATAAGAAGTAGGGTCGGTCTGTGGCTGTTGAGTGACAGGCCATCCATCTCACTGAGGGGAAATTGCTCTTTGAAGGAGAAGTAGTGAATCGTTTCTGGCCTGGATCTAAGTTAGGCAGCTGCTTGGAACAGCGACAGAGCAGGCAGCCCTGGGCTGGATCCCTCAACGGTCATTTGTTTCTGCTGAAAGTGTCACACTTTGCAAGTATGCTATGGACAGGCCATTTGACAAGTGGAGAAGAGCAGTCATGGTGCATTCATCCTGGCTTCCTAACAAAGATGTTCCCAGGGCCTTCTGGCTGCGAGCTGACTCATCTGGGTCAGATCAGCATCACAGTGGGCTCACTTCTCTTTTAAGATGGCCAATAGCTGTTCAGTCATTCTCTCATTGTCTGATTTATTAGCACAGTGGTTCCCAGCTGGGTGATTTTGCCCTCCAGGGGACATTTGGCAATGTCTGGGGACAGTTTTGACTGTCACAGCTGGAAGGTGCTACTGGCATCTAATGAGTAGAGACCAGAGATGCTGCTAAACATCCAAACAGCCCCTCCAACAAAGAATTATCTGGCCCAGATTGTCAACAGGGCCGAGATTGGGAAACTGCATTAATTCACTGAAGGGTCAACAAACATTGATTGGGTACCAGTGATGGCCAGGAACTATTCAGCACAGAAGACAACTGCATCCAGCTCAAGATTTTTGGGGACTCCCTCATCCTCAGTGTCCCTGTAGCTACTCAGACCCAGTAGGTCTCATTCCAACATTGGTTCCTTGGTCAGATGGGATGGCACTTGCTTTTCAGACCCCTCCAATGGCTGCTCCCTATCCTAATTAGTGCTGATCATGCAACAGGCCCAGGTCTGGGAGGTGGATGAAAGGAACCCAGCACCTGAGGACCAGGTGCAGATGGTGTCAGGCAGTGCCCGGGTGTGGAGGCTGACCGTGGAGTAGCCCCATGGAGTACAGGACTGTGGTCATGATGAGGGGGCTGTGTGGTGTGGAAGCTGATAACAGGAGTCAGGATTTAGTCCTGGCCCACCCCTTGCTGGCTGTGTGGCTCTGGGAATATTACTTCACTCTTAGGGCCTTAGTTTTCTTACCTGTAAAATGGGAGCGTTGAAAGCACCAAACGCCTGGTGTTGTTATGAGGATGACACACACCGATCCACATGGAGATGACTCAGTGTCCCAAAGAAGTTTCCCTCTTATGAGCATAAGCTGGGGATGTGAGTATTTGGAAACATCCTGGTCTCGTCCTTTCTGGGGCTGAGTTCTTCATTAGAATGTTGCCATTTCCACCTTCCTTTGTTTCCTTTGGACTGTGTTAAGTGGACATCAAATGGTCTTCTGGAGGCCCAAACTCACCTCATGTATGGTTAGGAATATGGATCCCATCTTTGTTCAAAATTTTGATATTTTGTTCATCATGGGATTTTTTGCATTAATTTAGATAAAAAATTATTGTGTTCAGATATCATTTATCTTGATTACTGAGTTTTTCGGCACCCGTAAATTTTGCTCCCAGTGCAAGTGGCTCACTCACCTCACCGTCGTCCTGGTTCTAGATTTGCCAAATGATTCCAGCAGGCAGGTCTTCCCTCACTGTCTCGCTCCCACACCTGCCCACCTTCCCCTACCTCCCAGCTCCACCCCCTCCCCATTTCTGTCTTCGCCTACATCTTCTCCTTCACTATCTCTCTTACCTTCCCCATGCCCACCCCATCTCCAATCTGAATGGAATCCGAGGGCAGGCAAGATGAAGCCTGGGAGAGCGTGTGGCTAGTGTGGCCTGGACAGAGCTGCCTCAGGACACCTGTTGGAGGATGGTGACCAACCTGGACAGCCCACTGCCATCTCATGGAAATTGTGGGGCTCATGCCTTCAGAACCTAGAGTTCCTAGACTGGTTTGAAGGCTGAAGACTGAAGTGACCATTGGCGTGTGCCTGTCTCTGCATCTCTGACCTCTCAGTCAACAGGGGATCTGCAGCCTAGGGTCTCGAGACCTCACTGGGGAGAAGAGCAAGTCTGCTGGAATCATGGAAGGTTTCCTTCCACTTTAGGGCAGCAGAGTCTGATGTACAAATCTCACCCCTCCCCCAATGCAGAGAGCCATTCACGTGCCAGGGGGTCCTATTTGTGCATTTCCACAGCACTGGCTAGTCTGGATGCTCTTAGCAGAGGAATGGCCTTCTTCTGGCATCAAGTTCTGGAAGAAAGGATGGACTGCCGAGGAGATTAAGAGCCCACTCTCCACAGTGATGACCCCAGTGGAAAAATCACAGTGGATCCAGGACTTTGTAGAGTCTTCCGATCCCAGGCACCTTATAGGAGATTACTACCTTGGGTGGGCTCCAGAGCCTTGCTGACAAAAACCTATGTGCTTAATATGATCAAGCTGTTCCTTGCCAGTTGAAGGAGTTGGAGGAGTCTTGTTAAGTATAGCAGATGAATGCACCAAGGAACACATCAATGGTAGTGGAGACAAGTCTCCCATGGGAGGCTCAGTCTAGGCCTGCTTTGTTCCGTTCTTTGCTGGAGGGGGGCCAGCTGGCGCTGAGGTTCCCGCCTGTGACCTGCCCTGTGAAGAGGCCCCCATGGCAGGGCAGGAGGAGAACCAGCTTCAGCCACACCAGAGTGCTCACCTGGAATGAGTGTTATTTACTGACTGGCCCAGAATCGCGTACCAGGACCCCCCAGGTGGAGGTATGTCCTCACACCTCTCTCCTGTGCTTCTCCCCCCAGCCCACTGGACTTGGGTGCCCTCTGAACCACACTCCTGCACATCCCTCTTTCCTCTCAGTGCTCACTTGTCCAGCTAGCGGTCTTGGGTCTCTCACTTTACCTGAAGCACTAGTTTCCTGACCTGGCCCCACCCCCCTGCCCCCACCAACCTCTTTCTAAAGGGCAATTCTGACCTTGGCTTCAAACTCTTGGCTTGATCACAAGGTGAAGTGTCTGCACGGTCGTCCAGCTCCTGACTGCCTGTCCATCCTCATCTCTGGATGCTCTGGCAACATCCAGAGAGCCAGGTGTGCTTCTCTGCACAGCTCATCCCGTGATCACCTCTGTGCCCTTGTTCCTGCTGGTCCCTCTCTATGGAATGGCCTTACCTCTCCTCCCATACTCCACCCTCCACCTGGTTAACCCTTGTGCTTGAATTCTGTTCCAGCACCATCTCTTCCAGGAAGCCCTCCGGGTGTTCTCCTATTCCCCCTACACCTGCTGAGGTGAGTGCTTTCACCCCCTGTGCTCGTACTTCTGTTGTGAGTCTCAACCCAATGAACTACCAGTGTAGATTTATCCTCTGCTTCCTCCATTAGAATGAGCACTACTTGAGGACAAGATCACTTTTCCTTTATCCCCCTGTACCCTTAAGACCTAGCGCAAGACTAACCCAGAGTGTACCGTCATCAAATGCCTGTCTCTACCAACGAAGCCCTATTCTCTGCCACCCCCACAAGGGGGTTGAGGGCAGTGGTAATGCAACTTCTTCTTAACACTACCAGTGAAATGGACAGATATGTTGTATCAGGGGTCCTAACAAATATCTAGGCCAACATAATGATTGGGCTGGTGTCTGAATGTCATCCACCAGAGAGCTTTCCTGCTGAACATTGGGCCATTTCATCCAACCAAGCCTGGCTTCCTCTTTTAAAGTTTCCCGTGGCTGATGTGTCCATGGAGTTCTGATTTGCAGAGAGGTGATCTTTGGCTTGCCTTAATGAGAGGGTGGGGAAGCTTCTGGGGGCACTGATACCCTTGGTCTCTTGAGATCAGCACCAGGAAACCCCTCCAAACTTAATTGTTGTTGTTTTTTAAAGCGTTAAGCATATCTTGAATATGTGAGAATTATAGACTATTCCCAAAGGCTACCCTATTGCAACTTGAGGCACGCACTGACCCTGGGCATGCTGTTCCTTGCTCTGGCTGTGGAGGTGAAGGCTCACGGGAGGACCAGAGGCAGGGCTGATTTGTTCCGTGGAGAGGAATTGTGTTGGAAAATGTGGATTTAGAAGTGGGTCTGAGCCAAGGTGCACCCCTTATGGGATGTGTGACAAGGACAGGTTTCCTAACATATCCAAGCAACAATTTCCCATATATAAATGAGGGTGGTAATGACACTTACATGGCATGGATTTTGTAAGATTTCAGTAAGAGTGCTACGGGAAGCAGCTGGGAATATACTATGTGTTCAGCCAAGGGAGGCCATGGGAATCATCTTTCCAGGGCCCCTCTGTAGGAGGAAGTTCTCTTTCTTCCCTCTCCTCCCCAGCCCTGGGCAGCCACTAATCTACTTACTGTCATAAATTTTTCTATTCTAAACTTGTCATATAAATGGAGTTACACAATATGTGCTTTTTGGTGACTGGCTTTAAAAATTTATCATGATGTTTGCATGAGAGAGCAGCCAAGACGGCAGGGTAGAGAGACCCTGAGCTCACCTCCTCTCACGAGCACACCGAAATCACAACTGTCTGCAGAACAACCATCGATGAAAAGGACTGGAACCTACCAGAAAAGACCTTTTACTACTAAAGACATAAAGAAGGAACCACATCAAGATGGGTAGGAGAGGCGGACTCACAATATAATCAAAGCCCATAACCCTCGGGCGGGTGTTCCACAACCTGTAGAATAATTATATTGCAGAGGTTCTCCCATAGGAGTGAGAGTTGTAAGCCCCTTATCGGGATCCCCAGCCTGGGGGTCCAGCACTGGGAAGATGAGCGCCCAGAGCATTTGGCTTTGAAGGGCAGTGGGGCTTAATTGCAGGAGCCCCACAGGACTGGGGGAAATAGAGACTTTGCTCTAAAATCTCATGCACACTGGGATCCAGGGTAAAAGTAGTAATTTGATAGGAGCCTGGGCCAGACCTGCTGGTCTTGGAGAGTCTACTGGGAAGGCTGGAGGTGGCTGTGGCTCAGCCTGGGAGCACAAACACTGTTGGCAGACATACTGGGGAACATTCAGCCATGTGAACACTGATGCTGCTGGTGGCTGATGTCTTGGCTCATTAGCACCAAGACATGGCACAACCCAACAGACTATAGGTGCCAATGCTGGGACGCCTCAGGTCAAACGACTAACGGGCAGGGACACAGCCCCACCCATCAGTAGACGGGTTGCCTAAAGACTGAAGAGCCCATAGTCTCCTCTGGACACATGCCTAGGCATGACCCAGCCCACCAGAGGGTCAAGAAACAGCTCCACCCACCAGTGGGCAAGCACCAGGCCCCTCCTGCCAGGAAGGCTGCACAAGCCTCTAGACCAGCCTCACCCACCAGGGAGCAGACACCAGAAGCAAGAAGACAATGATCCCACAATGCAGGCCAGACCCTACCCTGGGACCAGGTAGGCACTGGCCTGACCACTAGCAGGCCAAACAACCTTCAGGACACCTCAGACCCCATACTCAACTGTGTCAGAAACTAGCCCCCGCAAAACTATCTGAAATGAGTTCTGGGATCCCTGGGCCCTGCAGCCAGACTCAGGAACCAGCTCTGCCTTCCAGTAGTCCAGCACTAACCCCAGGATCTGGCAACAGTGTGTGGACAATAGCCCCAGAGTCTATGGGACCCTGACTCTGCCCACCAGTAAACCAGCACTAGCCACAGGGCCCCCAGGGATTCCTCAACCAGCCACCTTGTGACCAGGCGACACTAAACAGCACCCAGCAGCATCTGCACGAGGCAGGGCCTGGCAACCAACCAGGCTAGGGACCAACCAAGCCCACCAGACAACCCACATATTCAGCCTCAAGGGGAACCCCTAGAGCGTACAGCTTGGGTGACGAGAGGAGAGTGCACCGCTGGGATGCATAGGATGTCTCCTACAGAGGGCGATGACATCTATAGGATGTCTCCTATAGAATAAGTTGTCTCCTACAACTTATTCAAAGTTGAAAAATGTAACTAACCTACCAAATACATAAAAATACAAATAGAAACTTAGACAAAATTAGGCAGCAGAGGAATATGTTCCAGATGAAGGAACAAAATAAAACCCCAGAAGAAGAACTAAGTGAAGTGGAGATAGGCAATCTACCCCAAAAAAGAGTTTAGAGTAATGATTGTGAAGATGATCAAAGATTTTGGGAAGAGAATGGATGCACAGAGCAAGAAGTTAGAAGTTTTGAACAAAGAGAAAATATAAAGAACAACCAAACAGAGATGAAGAATACAGTAACTGAAATGAAAAATACACTAGAAGGAATCAATATTAGACTAAATGGATCAGTGATTTGGAAGACAGAGTAGTGGAAATCACTGCCACTCAACAGAAAAAAGAAAGAAGAAGAATGAAAAGAAATGAGGACAGTTTAAGAGACCTCTAGGACAACATCAAACACACTAATATTCACATTAGTGTGAATAGGGGTCCCAGAAGGAGAAGAGAGAGAGAAAGGGCCTGAGAAAATATTTGAAGACATAACAGCTGAAAACCTCCCTAACCTGGGAAAGGAAACAGTCACCCAAGTCCAGGAAGCTCAGAGTTTCCCATACAGGATGAATCTAAAGAGGAACACATAGGGACACAGTGTAATAAAAATGACAAAAATTAAAGAGAGAATACTAAAAGCAGCAAGGGAAAAGCAACAAATAACAAAGCAGCAAATAACATATAAGGGAACTCCCATAAGGTTATCAGATGATTTTTCAGCAGAAACTCTGCAAGCCAGAAGGGAGTGGCACGATATACTTAAAGTGATGAAAGGGAAAAACCTACAACCAAGAATACTCTACCCAGCAAGGCTCTCATTCAGATTTGAAGGAGAGATCAAAAGCTTTATAGACAAGCAAAACTAAAGGAATCCTGCACCACCAAGCCAGCTTTACAACAGATGTTAAAGGAAATTTATAGGTGAAAAAGAAAAAGCCACAGCTAGAAGCAAGAAAATTTTGGAATGAAAAAGCTCACCAGTAAAGGCAAACATACAGTAAAGGTAGGAAATCATCTATACACAAAGCTAGTAGGGAACTTAAAAGAGAAAAGTAGTAAAATCATCTGTACCCACAAGAAGCAGTTAAGGGATTTACAAAACAATTAGAGGTAAAATATGGTATCAAAAACAGTAATCATAAGGGGAGGAGAAAACAAATGCAAGGTACCTAAAATTCATTTGAAATGAAGAGATCACAGCAACTTAATCATACATACACACACACACACACACACACACACACACACACACACACACAGCTGAGAAGCAGTTACCATTGCCCTTATTTCACTGATGAGAAGCTGGAGGTTCAAAGGTTAAACCGTGTGTGCGGAGGTGGAGGGTAACACAATGCAGACACTCTGCTTACCGGGGCTCTAGGTGTCTGGAGCTGTCTGGAGTGAGATGTGAGTGAGGCACTGGGTGATGTGTGTGGGGTGTGGGTGGGGAGAGGTGGGAGCTATGGCCTCCACTGTGAGCTCTTGCTGTCCATCTTTCTAATGCTTTGAATAAATAACATGCTAATTAAATTCAGAGAGCATATTAAGTTGGGAGGGAGCATAAACACCAGCGAGAATAAAGGAAAGAATTCAGTGGACTCTCAGAGGTTATAAAAATGGGCTGAAAACAATGAATGAAATTCAAGCTTAAAAACAAAGAGTTGAGAGACTTACAAGGTGCCAGAGGTGATAGAAGCGGGGGGAGCATCTTATCCAAGTCTTGATTTGTGCCCACAAATGTCAGCCAGGCATTATTATGGAGTGACATTGTGAGCAGGAAGGACAGACACCACGGCAGCCCTGGGCATGCTCTGTGCTTTCTCAGGGGTGGGCACCTGGGGACCCCCATGTACCCTCTTGAGCCTGGGCGGATGAAACAGGCAGGGAGGAAGATTTCACATGTTAGCCAAGAACGAAAGGCTGCTGGTGGGGAGGTGATTGTCCAAGGCAATGAAAATATATTCAGATTTCAGAAGTCCCAACTAATCTTTCTGCCTACATGGTCTGGGGAGAGAGGCAGATCGCGGTGCAGTGGGATGGCTCTGGCTGACACACAGAGCCTGGTTCTGACTTTACATGGCTGTTAAATCTTTCTGTGTCTTAGTTTTCTCATCTGTCCCACGATGGCTGTGTGGCAGGAGGGAAGGTGAGTGTGGGCTGCCAGTGGGACCTCTCCATGGAAGTGGAGGCAGGAGAGAAAGGAACTCTAGAGGGCAGAGGAGGCAGTACCCACAGGTCTTCTGTTCGGGCTGGAGCAGGAGGGCGGATTGCCTTTGTTTGGGTTCCACAGAAGCAGACCCTGAGACAAAGTTATGTTTCTTTGGGAGGTGAGTCCAAGCAACACTGGTCGGAAATAGGGAAGTGAGACCAGGAAGGGGAGGGAGCCATGGTTATCAAACAAGTTAGCTCTGTGGGTGGTTGGATTTGTTCTTACTGGAGAACTCTGTTCCCTGTGCAGAGTGCACTCCTCAGAATTACCCTGCCCCAGGGGCAAAGGAGCTGGAGTGTGTAGACACCAACTCCTGTCGTTGGTAGTAGGCTGCCCTCCAGGGGTCATTCATTCCCCAACACCCTTGTGCTCTGGCAGTGAGAGAAAGGCCCCAGACAGAGGGATGCAGATGCTGGCAGCAGGGATTGGCCAGGAGGCCCTGAAGTGGCAAGAGTGAGAACCTGTGTGTGTGTGTGTCGGGCAGGGTGGGGGAACAGGTAGCGTCTGCAACACTGGAGCGGGCAGAGGGCAGGCAGCTGAGAGATTTGTCCCAGAGGTCAGAGTAGCTATCTGGCCAGAGGACACAAGATTGGGGACCATGATGTCCTCCCGTTCAACTGGTAAGAAATGAGAGTGTGTATTGCAGGGAATCCAGATACTGTGAGCAATGACTTGTGTGTCCACTTCACTGGGGAAATTAGACTCAGAAAAAAATTGTCAAGAGTGTGAGTCTATCGTTGGCCCAGCCACAGCTGGGCATTCCAGTCATCCTGGGGAACCAGTGCGGTGCTATGGTTAAGAGGATATGCCTCAGATACCTAAGTGTGCTCTGGCACATCCAAGTTGTGTGCTGTAGTCAAATCACTCCACTTGCTGGTGTCTCTGTTTCCTTTTCTGCAATATGGGGCTAATGATAGTCTGCACCTTCGAGAGTTTTTGTGAGGACAAAAGAGTTAAGCGTAAAGCCTTTAGAAGAGAGCTTGGTATAGGGTAGAATTTCCTCAAGTGTTCGCTGTTTTCCTTCAAAAGCATGGTGGTGGCTCTGGGAGATTGAAGCCCAGTGGCCTCATCCTGAGGCCTGGCCTGTGAACAGGCTGGAGCAGAGAGAAGAATGCAGGAAAAGGAGTCGGCTTCCTGCCAGTTCCCACTCAGGGGCTGGGGAAGCTAGCTGGGTGTGGGCAGCTTGGGCCAGGCTGCAGGTTCTGCAGGGGAAGGCTGTGTGAGCATCACAGGGTGAGGTCATTGCTCTTCACTGGGGGGGACCCTGACCTGATGGGTCTACCCCTGGCTTGCTCTGAGTGATGAACTTGCAGCTTCACCTGGAGGGAGGGAGGGGAGGAAGGAGGGAGGGGGCGGGCTTCATCATTGCACAGGGGGCTTCACGGAGAAACAGAGCAGAACAGAGTGTTTTCAGGGGTGCAGGAAGAGGGGAAAAGAAAACAGCTGGGGCTATCGGGCTCTTCTAGAACATGGCTGAAAGGGCCCATGGAGGCCTCCTGGATCTCCGAGGTTTCTTTAGAAGTGAAAGCTTTGGACTGGGGCCTGATGACAGGCTGTGAATGCAACATTTCGGCTCAGAGAAGATTGCTTTCTCCTTCCATCACCACGTTTAGCCGTGCACTCCCAGACTCCTTTCTGTCCCTTAATGACATCTCACGTGGGTCTTTTAGATTTCTGGTCAATTCAATGATTCACAATCAGTGAGAGCAGTTGAAACTCCAGTCTGAGTCTGATTGAGGTCCCCTCCTCTGCCGTCTCGCGGGAGCCAGGCCTGAGTGCCCGGGCGGAGGCAGGCGCTGGGGCAGGCAGTTCTGTTCGTTTGCTCATCTTCCCCCTCCATCAGGCACAGGGATTCTGATTCTGGGATGGCTCCTCCCCTCAGGAACACCTATGGGAGTGAGGAGGGGGAGAGTGTCAAGAATTGTGAAGGATTTCAGTTTTTGTCCTGATCACAAGCTAACGTGTTAGTTTGTCAGTTAAGTGGATGTCAGTAAAAGACATGAGACTCCTGGGTCAGAGGTAAAGGACAGGTTATTACTCACAGCAATGGCAATAGCCAGAGAATCAGCACTTTTGTGCCTGTTCCCTGAACCCCAGTTCTCACAGGACACTATGAAGGGGACCAGGTGGCCCCTGCGTGTACAATGCGTTGCATTACAGGAGAGGAACCCTGGGCTTAGGGCACCTAAATCTCTTACAATGGGCAGTAAGCATGCCTGTCCCCTGCTCCAGAGTGAGACATTCTCTATTTTACTGGACAATAAGAATGCCTGCCTTTGCTTTGGAGGACTGCTATCTTTATCTTTCAAGGCTGTTCTGCATCTAAACATCCTTGAAAATATAGCCTAGAACAAAAGAGCCAGAGAGCACTTCACTTTCTAGACAGGCTGAAATATGAGCCACTGTGGGTCTCCTGTATTGCAGCAGAGGGATGGCCAGAGAACTGTCCCAGGACGGGCTGCCTGGCCCTGGCTGGGTCTGGTTTCATCTTCTGCTTGTGGGTTGCACAGCTGTGGTGGGCTTTATGCCCATGGTGTGTGGGGTTTCCTAGGGAACGTGTCTGCCTGGCCCTGGCCCTCTCCATCTCCGGGGCTCCCTGAGAGAGGACAGTCAGGGTGCACATCCCAACCCCTGCCTGGATGGAGCTTCACCTGCCTGGCCCAGCAGCCACCTAGGATTCTGCACAGCCCTGGCCTCCTCTCCTCTAACCCCTGCTCCCCGCTGCATGAAGTCTGGGAGCTGCCAGAATCTTCTTTTCTGCCTCCCAAGAAACACAGAGACCTGGGACGGGGTGTGTAGGGGGAACTGCACTCTCAACGTGTTCTTATTTTTTTTTTAAACTTTTTATCTTATATTGGAGTACAGCTGATTAACAATGTAGTGATACTTTCAGGTGTACAACAAAGTGATTCAGTTATACATTTTCCCATTTAGATTGTTACATAATATTGAACAGAGTTCCTGGTACTATACAGTAGGTCCTTGTTGGTTATCCATTTAAAATATAACAGTGTGTGCATGTCAGTCCCAAACTCCCTAACTATCCCTTCTGCCCACCCTTCCCACCTGGTAACTGTAAATTCACTCTCTAAATCCATGAGTCTGTTTCTGTTTTGTAAATAAGTTCATTTGTATCATACATGCACCCCAATGTTCACTGCAACACTGCTTACAATAGCCGAGACATGGAAGCAACATAAATGTCCATCAACAGAGGAATGGATAAAGATGTGGCACATATATACAATGGGATAATACTTGGCCACTAAAAAGAATGAAATAATGCCCTTTGCAGCAACATGGATGGACCTAGTGATTTTCACACTGAGTGAAGTAAGTCAGACAGAGAAAGAGAAATATCGTATGATATCGCTTATATGCAGAATCTAAAAAGAAATGATACACATGACTCAATGTGTTCTTTTCAGTTCCCTTTAGCCCCCATCACTATAAGCTTCAGTGAGTGTCTTCCCTTCAGAAATCTTCAAGTGGGGACCTCCCCGGTGGTCCAGTGGTTAAGACTCCCGTGCTTCCACTGCAGGGGGCATGGGTTTGATCGCTGGTCGGTGAACTAAGGTCCTGTAAGCCATATGGCCTGGCCAAAAAAGAAAATTAAATTAAATTATATATATAAAAAAATCTACAAGTGAGAATTTGGCCCTAGTTTCCATGTCCACATTCAACTCCAAACTCTAGGGCACTCATCAAGCTCCCCCAGAACTGTTTCCTAAGACCCTGTCTTTTCAGGGCTAGCTCTATAGGGGCCCCTAAGCTTCTGCCTCACCCAGCTTCTAGCCAGGCAGTCAGGTGCCAGGCTCTCTCTCTAGGGGTGGCTTCAGTCTGGGAGGGGTTCTCTTGGAAACCCCCCTTCACTTCTTAGCTTTTCTGGGGAGGTGGGCAGTGGCTGTGGGCACTGTGTCCCTCCATGACCCTGTTTATCTTGATTACTACAATGTACCCTACTGCCTTCTTCCCTTCCTGCAGTTATCTCCTTACACAGAGTCGGGGGAGGGTCAGCCCACAAAAGTGACCCATGATTGGTTGGGTGACCTGGCCTCTGTCTGTATTCAGCCAGGACAGGGCACAGGTGTGGCCCAAAGGCCAGGGACCTGAGAAGACAGACCAGTGGAAAGGTGTGCAAGTAATTGTCTTAATAAAATTGTGGGAAGAGGAGTTCTCCCAAATGAAACATCCCCATTTCGTGGGAGGGGTTGGGGGAGAAGTAGGTCAAGCGTTGGTCCCCAAACTCCAGGAAGCCACCTTCCACGGAAATTACCTGCCTAGAAAATTGGGTCATGCTTGCACAGTTGGGACCTGAGGGCTCCCCAAGCTCACATACTCTGTCCTGCCCCCCCCCCCCCACAACTCCCCTCAACAGCAGTGACAGCGTCCAAGGCTGGACTATTTTTAGCCAACTCATAAGGTGGTCATGTGCAGAGCTCCCTAGAGCTGCAGGGGTCTGGCCTGGTCCTCTCCCAGGCCTTGAAGAGATGGTGGATGCGACTTTACTGTGTAAGCGGGGTCCCAGAGTGAGCTTCCTGAGGAGCTGAGCACCACACCATCCCCCAGACTTAAGCATGCATCTGAACCTCATTTCCTGGGCTGGAAAACTTCAGAAGCTCCAGATCCTGAGCCGGCTGGTGATGCACTCCTTGACTTGGGTGCTCTCATGCGTGGTGTCCTCACCTCCACATGCTCCCATGCTGTGTCCGACTCCGCTCTATCCAAACCACTCAGAGCTTCCCAAACCTGCTAGGCTGTATCTGGGCACGTACTGGGTGAGTATAATAATCTCTTGGCTTCTGGTCCCAGCAGAGTTCCTGGTTGACAGCTTTTGTAAAGGGGAGAAAGGTGGGTTTACACTAAGGCTTTCTACAGCCTTAGCGTAGGGGGCGCGAGAAATTTCAGGGCTGATCAAAGGAAAAGTTATGACCACGAGGTGGCAGTAGCACACGCAAGCTTGACTTGGAAGACAGTGACAGGTTTGCATTTGAGGATGCCTCTCACAGCAGGAGACTCGGTACCCTCCCTGAGTGTCTAGGGCTCAGGATCACCACCCAGAAGAGGAAGGGGGCAAGGGAATTCCCGAGAGGGAGATGGGAGGGAGTTTATGTGTCCGGGAGATGTTGCTCAGCAGTCTGGAAATCAGAGTGCTCCAGAGGGTGGCAGGATCTTGGGGGTGGTCACAGCTTTGGGGTTTATCTTATTCACGGCTAGCAGATGGTAAGTGCAGTTTCACCTAGTGTGCAAAGGAGTCAGACTCTAAATGGCTAAAAATCTGCTCACTGGGACCATGCTTAGAACAGTTGGATGTACAAAAATGTGAGTTTGGCTCTGGTGGGCTTTTGAGCTAAGGGGTCTCAGAGTGCTGTGAAGAAGTAAACAACACAGGGGCCAAGATGCAGAAGCTACCTTTGGCTCATTTAGATAACACTTGGGGGAGGGAAGGGCTCAGTGGGGGTCTGCATCATCTGTCCCTATTCCTGATTGTTCTTCAGGCTACCTTGCTGTGGTCCAGGGAATCCCTACATTTATTTACTATGTATTTATTTTTTAATTGAAGTATAGTTGAGTTACACGTTATGTTAGTTTCAGGGGTACCCCACAGTGATTCGATATTTTTATAGATTATACTCCGTTTAAAGTTACTATAAAATACTTGTTGGATTTCAGGACACTTCAACACATATTTACCAAGCTCCTACTATGTGCCTGGCATGAGGAAATGCAACAACGATTAAGATGCAATGTCATCCCACCCAGGAGCTCACAGCTGGTAGGAGTAACAAACCACAAGTAGCTAATTACAACTCTATGTGATGTACGGTGTCCCTAAGGAGGGAGTGACAGTGCTTGGGCAGCAGGGGCCGCCACACTCAGGGTCATGCAGGAACTGGGGCGTTTCAGAATTTAGAATGTAGAGCTGATGGGCTCAGACACAGCGGGCTCAGCTCAGAGGGGGGGCTGACTCTGCTGCGTTTCAGTGCCGTAGTCTGTATCCCATGCCAAGCCCCTAACATCTCATAATCCAGGGGGAGGGCCCGGAACTTGCAGCTTGCTGCTTCCTGTTAGTTGCATCACAGCTATGCAGCCTTCTGCAAACCACTTGCCTTCTGTGAGTCTCAGTGTCCAGTTCTGTAAATTTGGGATAAAAGTCTGTACTTCTTCTGAATGAGCTCTAACTGTTGGTGCATCCCAGAGCTCATCCTTGGCCATTTCTCTATTTATAGTCTCTCCTAAGGTGAAGTCTGGTCTCAAAGCTCTGACTTATGGTCCTCCAATTTGTATCTTCAGCCCTGAATCCTTGAACTTTAGACTTATATTTGCAACTACATTCAGGTTCATAATTCCTTATCCTGCACTTGGCACTGGGTATGTTTTAGAATCCAGAATCTCTAAACTGTAGAAAAGTAATGTCTCCAGCAAGATTGATAGCAGCATCCTGTAATCAAACATATTGATATTTCTGCAGAGAAACTTGAATATTTATCCTAAGTGGCATAAAAAAATCTGTAAATCTCCTCATTTCATATCACGTCAGAATTTGCTAGTAAATGAATTATGAAGCACCTTTTGGATTTCTGAGCTTTTTGGATTTCGGAATTGCAGATAAGTCTATGTGGACCTGTACTTTCTCTCCATTTAACGTTTGATAGGTGCTCCGAACTTAACATGCTCAAAATGTGACTTTTGATATTACCCACCTCCCACTCTGGGAAGGGGGGTCCAAGGCTGGGGGTGCAGGTGGTGTCTGGGTGAGGGAGGGAGTTCCAAGCAAAAAGGCACAGTGTCTGGGATCTCATGTGTTGCAAAAGCGGGGCTGGGCTGGGCACCTGGGTCTGGGGCGTTTCTTGGGGTGGCCACAAACAGATGCAGCCAGAGGGATAAACGTTGACAAGGACCTGGCTGTCTTTGGGCAGGGCCAAGTGATGAACCAAGTGCCAGACCATGGCCTGGAGTTGAATCCAGGATCTAGAGCTTGGGAGAATAAGACCATTTGAAAAACACAAGAGCAAATATGGAGGATGTGAACAGGCTCAGGGCGTGTCAGGATTGGGGCAGGATGGAAGTAGGCAGAGGGCTCTTCTTCCTGGGTGTTGCTTCATGGCATGGGAGCTCAGCAAGGCTGGATGTGCTGGTTGGGTTAAGGCTCAGGGGCAAGATGGGTTCAACAGATCAGGGTGGATGGGGAAATGGATCGCCGGGGAATGATGAGAGGGTCCTACAGTGAAACCATGAGCAGTCAGCTGGAGGAATCCTTTCTTGGAGGATGGACATGGTGGCCAGAAGGGATCTGAGAGCCAGATGGGGAACTTTGGGGAAAAAGAGCCCTATAAAAAATTAAGACTCATGCTATCATGAGAACTGCATTGCAAGAAAGAGATAAAGATGCCCACCACCTAGTCCCAAGGGCTAACACAGCCCCCAACCTAAACGAAGAAAAATTGCAGGTTTGGGATTAGCAAACTTCAAGGAAGTAATTAGAAAGAGGTGCTGTAACCTATTTTGAAATGAGTCATGGTACTTGTTTAGCAGAACACTGATGACCTGTAAACGGGGACAGTAGTGTTTCTGCCTGGAGCAGAGGGCTGATGTTTCAGCTTGGACCATGTGTGTGGAGCCCCGTCTCGCATAGTGGGTAATGTTCTCACCAGAGTTCATGACAAACGTGTGCATTTCCTCAGCGACTCACAAGCAGAAGAGACTCTCTCTGAAGGATCCAGATGCCCAGGGCTCTCTCTGAATAACTCCACCCACTCCCTCCTGTCCAGTGAGAAGACCCAGCACATGAGGACTTGGGGGGCCCTGTGCCCTCTGCTGATTCTCCCAGAAGGGCCTGAGGTGACCTCTGCCCCACCCAGCAGGCCTGTCGGCTCTGCACTCAGGGAGACCCCAGCAACACTGCCCCGGGAGCCAGCTGTGATCTCTGCTGCCTCAGCAGAGCACCAATCACCACACAAAACACAGTCCTTCCCTGGAGGCTGCCTGTCATTGGTGTATAAATGGGCTGTCACGCTCCATCAGTTCTGCGTACGGCTGCGTGCTGCGTTTACCACCCCATTCTGGAATTCTCTCTCTCTCTCTCTGTCTGCAACCCCATCCTTCTTGTCTTCCACGGTGGTTCCAGGTCTGGAGCCCTTGAAATCAAGCTGCGCAACCACAGCTCCATCTGTGCTGGGGCAAAATTGATTGCCTCGCATGTGTTCCCAGGCTCACAGATCTTTCCCGCCCTTTGGGGACAATTTAGAATTTGGTCTTTGGCTGACACTTGCTCAGCCCCTCCCTCCCCTGTCCTGTGGGGAGGGCTTTCCCTTCCCCAGTTATATACTCTGGCTCCAGTGATGCAGAGTCACGAGAATGGGGAGAAGATGAGCAAACTGTGGACTCATGGACACTGGTGGGCTTAATTTATGTGAAAACCATATTGGAGGTGGGGGCAGTATATGGGGAAGTGACAGCAGGCAGGGGAAGAGAGAGGTTTGTTCTGGTGGCTGGTGGAGATGGGAGGAGAGTAATAGAGTGACACGTGTTGACTTTGGAGTCTGATATTCTGCAAGGCAGGAGATTAAAATAACTTCCCCCTTCACTTACTTGTGGTTTCTGAGCTCTGGTTCTTGGAAGAGGTCACTTGGGCCTCTGAGTTCCTTGGAGTCACCATCCTGTCTGGTTCTCTTAGTTCCGGGCCAGCTGGACTTGTCCTTCCAACCAGACTACGGGTTGCTTTGAGGGCGGGACCCATGCTTCATCTTGTCCACCTTAGGGAGAGACCAAGACTTCTGAGAGTGCTTTGCAAAGCCCACTGATGTCTAGAACAGACTCTGTAACCCTTCCGTTCCTGAGCTTGACATTCCCTGACTGGTCAGTCCCCAAAGCTCCAGAGCACCAGCATAGATCCTTTGAACTGGAAATCCTCTTTCATTTGGCAGTTCCTGAGAGATGTGAGTGATTCCAGAAATCAGGCTCACTTACTTTGGGAACAGTTGGAGATGGTGTTATGGGCTGAATGTAATTGTCCACCCCCAAATTCATATGTTGAAGCCCTAACCCCCCAGAGGGGTGGTTATTAGGGGGAGGGTCCTTTGGGAGGTAATTAGGTATAGATGAGGCCATGAGGGTGGAGCCCCCATGAGGAGATTAGTGCCCTTTTAAGAAGAGAAAAAGTCTAGAGCTCACTCTTTCTACTATGTTGGGACACAGTGGGAAGGCGGCCGTCTGTAAACTGATAAGAGGGCCCTCACCAGACACTGAATCTGCTGGTGGCTTGATGTTGGACTTCCCAGCCTCCAGAACTGTGAGAAATCAATGTTTGTTGTGTAGTCCACCCATTCTGTGGTGTTTTTGCTGTAGCCGCTCAGCTACCAAGACAGATGGCATGAGGCCAAGAACTGAGAAGATGGTTCCATCTTTTTCTTGTCACTGAGAGACCACCCCTCTTCTTGATCTTCCTCTGCCATCTCTCTCTCCTCTACCTTGGGACAGGCACTTGGGAGGGGTTCAGGGGGCCCAGAGGTGGATCAGTCTCAGGTCTGTCCTTTGGGCTCATGAGGCAAAGAGCGGAACCAGCTGGACCAGCCTGTGGGCTCTAACAGGGGCCCAGTGCTTGAAAACGTCTCCCCACCCTCCTCCCACCATGACATGGGCATATCTTCTATCCCAGCATCAACTTCAAGGGCCCAGCTGGAGGGCTGCAGAATCTGCTGTGCAGTGCTGTCTGAGCCTGGTGCACCTACCTCAGTGCTGCTGCCTCACTTTGCTTCTGTTACTTGAACTCTGTTTATGCTAAACAGGGTTTCTCACTTTGGGAGGATCTTTAAAGGTGTGGAGTGCAACAGAGAGATGGTTCCTGATTTCCTATCACCAATTACACTAACTCAGCCTACGGAGAGGTTGTGGGGTGGAAGCTGCTCTCTGTCTGACCCTTGGGGTCTGCAGGGGCCAGCGTCTGCTCCTGTATCCCTGGGGCTTTCTCTGCCAAAGGGGTCTCTGCTTTGCTACCTCTTGCCCTGGTAATAAAAACCAGACAAAACCAAAAGAAATCAGGAAGTGGCAGTCATGAAGTCTAAGCCTGAGATTTGTGAAGAAGTTAGCTGCAATCTATATTGCATCTAAGTTGTGACTTTTTACATCCTGTCACACCTACATCCCAGGTTCCGCTTATGAGCTTCTGGTTCTTTCCTTTGTTTTTTGTTTTCCCCAGGCCCCTGCAAGATGGATTGTTTGACTTCTACCTCTCCAGCAGGGTCCAGCCCCACTCACTCTTCAGGAATCAGTCCCTTATGAATGCCTGGAGCATGTCCTCATGGTCTGCCCTGCCCACTGGGCACTCGCCACACTGGAATGCATCTTGGGCTTGGGTACCCAGGATCCAGAGTCATCTTCTGTTGAGCAGAAGGGCCTCTCTCAGCTCTGGACACCGTGGTGGCATCGCCATCTGTGGGGATCACCTGAGTGCCCAGAGAGTGCTGGAGAGAGGAGATGGGATGGGGAGGGCTCCCAGGGAACCCCCACAAAGCCCCAGAGAATTTTGCATCCTATCAATATTTTATTGAAATCTGATGACCACTCTCTCCACATTTTAGAGATGAAATGGGGTATGGAGAAGCTGTAGGAATTTGGGGTTTGGATCCTGATGAAACACAATCTTACCATTTCCTAGCTAGGAAGCAAGAAAATTAACCTCTCCATGCCTCAGTTTCCCTATCTCTTAGATGGGACCATAGTACAGAGCTCACAGAATGTTGGAGGACGCAGTGGACGATGCCCGGTATGGTGATACCTGGATGTAAAATCTCTGGCACGGGGCACATAGGTGTTTATTCTCTGTTTTCCTCACATGTTCTCTTAAATATCAGTCCTGGAGAATCCATTGGGAAAGAGTAGAAAGGACACAAATTTGGACACTACCCTTGCATGGTGCCTTTGTCTCTTCAGAGATTTTCTCATAAAAGCTTCGGATGTAGCCATTTTACAGATGAGAAAACTGGAGTCTAGTTTCCACAATGAATTAATAGCAGACTTGGATCTTAGAACAAATGTTTCAGTTATGATCCCTCCACTTTCACAGAACTTGTGCTTAACTGGTGCCTAATAGATGCTGGTTGAATGGCAATCCCGGGCAGTGATTCTTAATGTGTGGTCACTGGACCAACAACATTGGCATCCCCAGGGAATCCGTTAAAAATGCAGTCTCTTGGGCCCCATCCCAGACCTAGTGGATCAGAAACTCTAGGGGTGAGGTCCAGCCATAAGTGTTTTTAAAAGCCCTTCAAGCAACTCTGATGCAGACCCAGAGCCTATCCACCTATCACCTGACCACACACACAGCCTCACCTGTCCCTGCTCCCTTATTAAGTGTAACCAGCCCCCAGGCCAGCTGCGGTCCCCAGTGCTTCTACAGGGACTAGCAAAAGCAAAGGTGGTTTCCTCCCTGTCTTCTCTCTCCCCCACTTCCAACCACAGAGGGGAGAAGACCTCCAAACTATCTCCTTCTTTCTCCTTTCCTTAGCAATAGTGATGCCTTCTGATCAGAGCTCCCCCTGTTTGCACAAGCTTTTTTATTTGCATTTTTCTACTAGGTTCTCCCTCCATCCCTTGGGAGCTTGTGTTTTCATTCCCACTTCTGTGAAGATGCAGAGCTGGAGACCAGAGACATGGAGAGATCACCCAGATGCACCACTGCAGAAGGCAGCGGAAGCTAGCACATGGAGAACATCTAATCCACACCCTTTGTTTTGTACTTGATGAGACTGAGGCCCAGAGAGGGTAAGAGCATTGCCAGTAGTTGCACAATGAGAGCCAGCAGAGGGGCACTGAGTCCCAGGTCTCCTGACTTTCTTTCCAGAGCTCTTTCTATGACTGAAGAATTTAACTCAGATGCTGTAGAAAGTGTATTCACAACAGAACCAAGGCAGGATCTGCAAAGATTAGGTGCATATATTTCTGGAATATTCTCTGCACTTAAAAAATATTATTATTATTTTATATTATGGTTTATTACTGGATATTGAATATAGTTCCCTGTGCTATATACAATAGGACATTCTTTATCCATTCTGTATATAATAGTTTGTATCTGCTAGTCCCAAACTCCCAATCCATCCTTCCCTCGCCGCCACTCCCCCTTAGCAACTACAAGTCTGTTCTCCATGTCTGTGAGTCTGTTTCTGTTTCATAGATAAGTTCATTTGTCATATTTTAGATTCCACATATAAGTGATATCATATGGTTTTTGCCTTTCTCTTTCTGACTTCACTTAGCGTGATAATCTCTAGGCCCATCCATGTTGCAGCAAGTGACATTATTTCATTCTTTTTATGGCTGAGTAGTATTCCATTTTATATATATATATGTGTGTGTATATATATATGTGTGTGTATATATATATATATGTGTGTATATATATATATATGTGTGTATATATATATGTGTGTGTGTATATATATATATAGATATAGATATAGATATAGATATAGATATAGATATAGATATAGATATATATGTTTTCTTTATCCATTCATCTGTTGTGGACATTTAGGTTGCTTCCATGTCTTGGCTATTGTGAATAGTGCTGCTATGAACATAGGGGTGCATGTATCTTTTCTTTGGATATATGCCCAGGAATGGGATTGCTGGATCATACGGCAGCTCTGTTTTTAGTTTTGTAAGGAACCTCCATACTGTTTTCCATAGTGGCTGCACCAATTTATATTCCCACCAATAGTGTAAGAGGGTTCCTTTTCTCCACACCCTCTCCAGCATTTATTATTTGGAGACTTAAAAAATTCTTTTAATAAATGATTTACCCAGGAATCTGTGCTTAATCACGGGGCACTAGTGCCCATGGCTCTGCTTTCAAAGCCCTGTGCAAGCTCTGCAGGTGATGGTGAGGGATGGAGCCGACACACCAAGTGGTGCTTGCCTCTCACCAGGGAGAGAAGAGCCTGAGCTGGGAGTGAGACACGTGGCATTCCTGGACATTCTTGGCCCAGCAGGGGAACACAGAACACAGCAGGACAGTCCCAGCAGGACAGTCCCAGCAAGACCTCCTGCCCTTGGCCCTGGAATGAGTGCCTTCATTGGCCATTAGCTGCTTCACCTTGCTCTGTAGGAGAATCTTCCTTGTCCATTTCTGCAGGAGAACCAATTAGATTCCTAGGGCTGCTGTAATAAAGTGACCAGAAGATGAGAGGCTTAAAAGGACAGAAATCTAGTCTCTCACAGTATTGGAGCCCAGAAGTCCAAACTCAAGGTGTGGGAGGACCTCACTCCCTCTGGAAGCTCTAGGGCAGAAGCCTTCCTTGCCTCCTCTGGCCCCTGGTGGCTGTCAGTATTCTTCAGCTTCCTTGGTTTGTGGCTGCATCACTCCAGACTCTGCGCCAGTCTTCCTGTTGCCTTCTCCTCTGTGTCTGTCTCCTCTTCTGTCTCCCTTGTGTGTCTCTTATTAGGATACTGGTCACCGGATTTAGGGCTTTCCCAGATAATCCAGGATATGTCTTTATCTCAAGATCCTTAACTCAACTGCATTTGCAAAGGGCTTTCTCCCAATAAGGTAACTCTCAGAGGTTCTGGGAATTAGAACGTGGACATATCTTTTGGGGAGTCACCATTCAGCCCATGGGCAGAGGACTTGGGGAGGACTTCCCTGTCGAGTGCTGCATTGCCTTAGGCCCCTGATTCTCACTGCTATGTGTCCTGCAACCTACAGTTTGCCCCAAGGCTTGAGTAATCACAGGCTCCTATTTGAGGGAACTGGGGTCTCCTTGGCAATATGATCCTGTTATATGACTTTGATTGGCTGCCAGTTTGGTACAAATATGCAAGCACGGTGGCCTGGTAATCAACACAGAGAAACTAGTTGCCCTGGTCCTTGATCCTGGATCCAGCCTTAGTACTTTTGTCATGCCCAGCCCCTTGGCCCCCAAATTATTGCTTCTACCTTGGCAATGCTGTGCCACATGGATCCCCTTCTGGATCCTAGGCTTGCTCCTCTGGCTGGTTCTCTACAAAGGGGTCAATAGGAGTGGGGAGTACAGTCTGAGGAACGGATGAAGAAGATGTGGTACATATATACAATGGAATATTACTCAGCCATAAAAAGAACAAGATAATGCTATTTGCAGCAGCATGGATGGACCTAGAGATTACCATACTGAGTGAAGTAAGTCAGACACAAAAAGACAAATATATGATATCGCTTATATGTGGAATCTAAAAAAGTGTCCAAATTAACTTATTTATAAAATAGAAGTAGAACCACTGATGTAGAAAACAAATTTATGGTTACCAGGGGATATGGGGGAGTGGGGGGAAGGATAAACTGGAAGACTGGGATTGACATATACACACTACTGTATATGAAATAGATAGCTAGTAAGAACATGCTGTATAGCACAGGGAACTCTACTCAATACTCTGTAATGGTCTATATGGGAAAAGAATCTAAAAAAAAATGAGTGGATATATGTATATGTATAACTGATTCATTTTGCTCTACACCTGAAATTAATTGTAAATCAACTATACTCCAACAAAAAATTTTTTAAAAATCTTTATTGGAGTATAATTGCTTTACAATGGTGTGTTAGTTTCTGCTTTATAACAAAGTGAATCAGTTATACATATACATATGTTCCCATATCTCTTCCCTCTTGCATCTCCCTCCCTCCCACCCTCCCTATCCCACCCCTCCAGGTGGTCACAAAGCACCAAGCTGATCTCCCTGTGCTATGCGGCTGCTTCCCACTAGCTATCTACATTACATTTGGTAGTGTATATATGTCCATGCCTCTCTCTCACTTTGTCACAGCTTCCCCTTTCCCCTCCCCATATCCTCAAGTCCATTCTCTAGTAGGTCTGTGTCTTTATTCCTGTCTTACCCGTAGGTTCTTCATGACATTTTTTTCCCTTAAATTCCATATATATGTGTTAGCATACGGTATTTGTCTTTCTCTTTCTGACTTACTTCACTCTGTATGACAGATCGTGAGGATGGGAAGTGGGAAGAGGCTCAAGTGGGTGCAGGGGACCCAGGAGTCAGCCTTATCCCAGTCCTCTGGCTTCTCCTGGGTCTCAATCAGCCTCATCCCCAGATCTTTTCTATCTCCTGCCTTTGGTGTTTCTAACATTAAATTAGGGGTGGAGGATCTGGCTTTTGCAAACCTGCCAGGAACACGATTAGCTGATTCTCAGCCATCTGGGATCATTCACTGCGAGCATAAAGGACTTCTCAGTAGGCTGTCTGACGTTTCCTTTCTGCTTTCAGATGGGCCAGCTGGACCAAAGTTTGAGTATGTGTGGAGGAGGACAGGGGGAGACAGCACTGAAGGCAGTAAGTAGTAGTCCATAGACTCCAACAGTCTGATATTTTGGGACCAGGGTGTTCTACAAAGTGGTTATACCACTGTATAGTCCCACCTACAACATGTGAAAATTTAAATTGTCTACGACCTCACCAACCTATAGTGTTGTCAGTTCAATTGTCTGCTGCCCATATATGGAAATGCATTGATTCTGATATTGACTTTATACCTTGTGAGTGATAAGCTTTCTTATTCAAGTATTTTGTAGATTGCTTAGGACTTCCTTCTAACAATCATGTCTCCTGAAAATACAGAGTTTTGTTTCTTCTTTTCAATTTTTATGATATTTAATTTCTTTTCCTTGCCTTATTGCACTGGAAAAATCATCATTCAATTATATGGATTTGGAATTCTCTTTTGGGATTTTTTTGATTATGAATTAAATTCCTTTAATAAATATAGGTGTGGTTATCAGCCTCCAAGATGGCCATCCATGATCTTCACCTCCTGGTGTATAAAGCTTTGTGTAGTCCCCTCTAGCATTTTACTAGAATGGGTCTGTGTGACCAATAGCATACAGCAGATTTGATGGTATGTTACTTATGAAGAGATTATAAAGAACTATAGTTTCTGTCTATCATTCACCCTGGGAAAAGCCAGGAACTATGTTGTGAGGACACTCAAGCAGTTGCGGAGAGGCCCAGGTGGCAAGGAATAGAGGTTTCCTGCCAACAGCCAGTGAGAAACAGGCCTGCCAACAACCATGTGAGTGAGTTTAGAAGCAGATTTTCCAGCATAGTCAAGCCTTCGGATGACTGCAGCTCTACCTGACAACTTGTGAGACCTTGTGAGAGGTCCTGAGTGAGAACCACCCAGTTAGGTTACACCTGAGCTCTTCAGCCCCGGAAATTTGTGAGATAAATTTGTTTTTGCTTTAATCTCATAAATTTTGGGATAACTTTTATTATGCAGAAATAGATAGTAATACAATAGAGCTATTCAGATTTTTCTTTTTTTTGTGTCAGTTTTGATAATTCGTGTTTTTCAAGGAATTTGCCTATCTCCATAAAGTTGTCAAATTTGGCAAAAAATGTTCATAATATTTTGTTGTTTTCCTTTTAATGTCTGTAGGATCTGTATTGGTATCCCTTCTTTCATTTTTGGCATTTGAAAACTTGTGTTTTCTCTTTTTCTGATAACATTTAGACCTTTCTCAATTTTATTAATCTTTTTAAAAACTAGATTTTGGTTTCATTATTAGTTTTCTGTTTTGTCTATTTTCTATTTTATTGATTTCCATTTTTACCTTTAAATCATTTTCTATTCACTTTGTTTTTAATTTGCTTCTCTGTTTTGAGTTTCTTAAGGTTGAAACTTAGAACACTGAAATGATACTTTTCTTATTTTCTAATATAAGCATTTAAAACTATAAATTTCTCTCTAAGCACCACTTCAGTTGTATTCCACAAATGTTAGCTCATATGTTGTGTTTTTATTATCATTTAATTAAATTTCACTCATGATTTTTTTACACATGGGTTGTTTATTTTCAAATCTTTGGAATTTATAGGTATTTTATTGCTATTGATTTCCAAATTAATCATGCTGTGGACATAAGACATTCTGTAAGACTTGAATATTTTGACATTTATTAAGGTATATTTTATTGTCCAAGATGTGGTCCATCTTGGTGAATGTTTCTTGTGCCGTGAAAAATAATGTGGATTCTATGGTGATTGAGTATAGTCTTCTTTAAATGTCAGTTAGGTCAAGTTGGTTGACAGCGTTGTTTAAATTTTTTGTATTCTTATTTTTTTCCTGTTTTGTTTTTCAAATCAATTCTTGAAAAGCAATATTACAACTTACAACTATGATTGTAGATTTATTTATTTTTTCACTAGTTCTGTCAGATTTTGCTTTATGTATTTTGAAACTCTATTATTAGGAACCTACAACATTTAAAATTTTCATGTCTCCCTAATGAACTGTCTAATTAACTCCTTAATGAACTTATGAAAAGTCACTATCTTTGGCAGTGATACTTATCTTGAGGTCTATTTTGTATGATATTATTATAGCCTTACCAGTTTTCTTATTCTTATTCTTTGCACAGTCTATTTTTCCATCATCTTATTTTAATCTGCTTCTTATGTTAAACTACACCTTCTGTAGACAGGATGTTGTTGACTATTGATATTATTAATCCAGTCTAATCATCTCTACCATCTAATTGGAGTATTCAGCCATTTAAGGTTAATGCAGTCTTTGGTGTGGTTGAGTTTTAGTCTGCTATTTTTCTATTTGTTTTTCATTTTTTTCTTCCTCACCAATATTCCTTTTTTCCTAACTTTTAAAAGATTAACTGGAGATAATTTTAGCATTCCACTTTATTTCCTCTTTTGGAATTTCTGCTAAACCCATGTTGTACTTTTTTAGTGGTTAACCTAGGGATTCTAATATGCATCTTTAATATATCACAGTCTACTTAACTTATCACATATTATTTCCAAAATATAAGAAATTTACAATGATATATTTCTACTTACCCCATCTTTTGTGCTAGTTTTGTTATGAATTTTATCTCTACAGTTTTTAACCTCCACAGCAAAATATTATATTTTATTTAAATAGTCATAAATCTTTTAAAGAAAAAAGAGAAAAAATAAAACACTCATCACTTCTGGTGCTCTTTATTTCTTCCTGTAGATGCAAGTTTCCATCTGTTTTCCCTTCATCCTAAAGAGTATAAGTATTTCTAAAAATGAAATACTAAAGAGTTATAGTATTTCTCTGATGGCAATGTAGTCTCTCAGCTTTTGTTTATCTGAAGTTAAAAAAATCTTAGCTTTTCAAGGATAATTTTAATGAGTATAAAACACTGGTTGACAGTTTTCTTTCCCCAACTTTATTAAAATGTCATCCCGTTTCTTTACTCTTCCTTCCATTGTTTCTGGAAAGAAGGCAGTTGTCATTCATGTCACTGTTCCCTTGTATGTAATGTGGATTTTATTTTCCTTGGTAGCTTTTTAACATTCTCTCCTAATTATTAGTTTTCAGTTTACCTCTGATGTATCTAGGTAAAGTTTCTTTTGCCTTTATCCTTGTTAGGTTCACTAAGCTTCTTGGATACTCAGACTGATGTTCAAATTCTTCTTTTCTGCCCAATATCTCTCTCCTTTTGGGACTCTAATTGCATATATGTTAAATTGCTTGATATTTTCCCACAGGTCATTGAGGATGTGTTTATTATTATTTTTCAATGTTTTTCTCTGTTATTAAGATTGGATGATTTTTGTTGATCTGTCTTCAAATTTACTTATTCCTTTATTGACAGTCTCCAATCATCTGTTAAGTCCATCCAATAAATTTCTGTTCTAAAATTTCCATTTGTGGGCTTCCCTGGTGGCACAGTGGTTGAGAGTCTGCCTGCCAGTGCAGGGGACACGGGTTCGGGCCCTGATCTGGGAAGATCCCACATGCCACGGTGCAACTGGACCCGTGAGCCACAATTACTGAGCCTGCGTATCTGGAGCCTGTGCTCAGCAACAAGAGAGACCGCGATAGTGAGAGGCCCACGCACCGCGATGAAGAGTGGCCCCCACTTGCCGCAACTAGAGAAAGCCCTCGCACAGAAACGAAGACCCAACACAGCCATAAATAGATAAATAAGTAAAAAATTAAAAAAAAAATTTCCATTTGTTTCTTTTTTCTTTTTCTTTATTTTTTTTACAAGTTATATTTTGCCAGCATGGGATTGTATGGTACATGGTGTGTGGCTTGCTTTTATTCATTCCTCAATAAATGAGCACATGATATCTCATGTTTTTTTATTTTCATTTTTAAAAAATTTATTATTATTATTTTTAATTTTTTGGACTACAGTTGATTTACAATGTTCTGCTAGTTTCAGGTGTACAGCAAAGTGAATCAGTTATACATATATCCACTCTTTTTTAGATTCTTTTTCTATACAGACCATTACAGAGTATTGAGTATAGTTCCCCATGCTATACAGTAGGTCCTTGTTAGTTATTTATTTTATATATAGTAGTGTGTATATGTGCAATCTTCCACTTTATCCTTCCCCCACCTACCCTAAGAAGAAATGACACCTTCCCTAAGGAAATTCACAGTTCAGATGGCAGGCAGCCAAGTAGAGAGATATTAGCATTATAGTGTGATGAATCCTATGGTACAGGCATTGTAGAAGTGCCTAAGCAATCCTGGATGGGAGTCTTGAAAGACTTTCAGGAAGAGGTAGTGCCTATAATAAGTCTTGAAGGTTAAATTTGTATGTCTTAGTCAATTTAGGCTGCTATAACAAGATATGATAGAGTGATGGCTTAAACAACAGGAATTTATTTCTCACAGTTCTGGAGGCTTGGAAGTCTGAGATCAGGGTGCCATCAGATCCTGTGTCTGGTGAGGGCCCTCTTCCTGGTTTGTTGTATCCTCACATGTTAAGGACAGTGAGCTCTAGTCTCTTTCTAGTCTTATAAGGGCACTAATCCCATCATGGGGGTTCCACCCTCATGACCTCATCTAAAACTAATTACTTCTCAAATGTCCCACATCTTATGGGATTAGTGTTTCAACATAAGAATTTTGAGGGGACACAAACGTGTAGTTCATAACAAGGTATTATTAGGCAGAGAAGTTGGGGAAAGTATGTTCTACAAAAACAGAGTGGTACCTGCATAGCATAGAAGCAAGAGGGAGAAAGGAGTTTAGGGGGCCATGCACAAGTGTGAGAGGGGAATGTGGAGACATTTGAGACTGAAGAAGAGGATGGAGAAACCTGACCTTTATAATCAGATTGTGGTTTTTTAAAAAAACAATGTAGACACAATAGAAACAATTGGGGGAGGGCAGTCTGGAAGCAGGGAGATAGGTGAGGAGGATGTTGGGGGTGGGGGGACTCTGGTCTTGGGCTGAAAAGAAGGATGGATTTCAGGGAATCTGGGCAAGTATAATTTAAGGATCACATGACTGACAGGAGGAGGACAAAGGTGCATGAGAACAAGATGCCTCAGAAGATTCCTGGACCTCTGTGTGGGGCCTCAGGGGATCTTAGTGTCATTCTTTAAGATCCAGGAGAAGTAAGACGTTTAGGAGGAAAGAAATGATGCTTCCATTGTCATCATGTTGAACTGGGCGCTGGGGCCCAACCAGTTGAAGAAACCCATAGGACAGATGTACGATTTCAGAGGGATGAATTTGGGAATTCACATCATACAGTTAAAATTTGGAGTTTCAACATGACTAGCCCTGTCCAGACCCTTGGATTCAGTCAGCCAGAGAAAATGGGGAATCCTATAAATCATCATGTAGATAAAAGAGCAATTTTTCAGGCCCTTATTTACAGTGGCTTTAGTGTGCTACATTTCTAGGGAAATATATGTTCTTGTCACCCAACTGCAAGAGAAATAAAGTGAACTTGAATCACATGAGTAAGTTTAAACGCCAGCCTGAAATTTAGTAAGCTACTTTGCACCTTCTCATCATCTTCTTCATTAAAAGTGTGCCATTTTCCTTGTGCCTTGGGGTATAGATTAAAATAAGGCTGGCAGTGAGTTTTAAAAAAAAGAATGACATATCAAGGAAACAAGACGTTCTTGTTATGAGGTCAAGTGGATCCTTTGGTGAGCCTTGCTAAGCAACACATCCTACTGGAGACCTGGAAAAGGCCAGGTGTTGGAGAACTTGGGTCTCCACCCATCCCGGGCTAGTCCCTGACCTAGGGATTGCCAGGATTTTAGGGGCTACAGCTCTTGCCTGAGACTCTGGTTTGAAAGCTGCTTTGGGGTAGGGTCTTGTCTCTCTTGTTTACCACTACATTTCCCTGGCTGAGTGCCATGCTCGGGGTATAATAGGTCCTCAAAGAGGTGTGGGGGTGAATGAATAAATGAATGAACTAGATACCATCCTATATATATTGATTAGGAATCTGGTTTGAGTCCTGACCTTAGGTTCCTTCTCTAAAAAACAGAGCTGCTGTGAGGAATAAATGAGATAACACATAATATGCTTGGCAAATGGTAATGGTTCAATAATTCAAGCTGTTGCTATTATTGTTGTTGCTGTTATTTTTATTATTATTGTCTGTTCCTTGTAGGTCTCCACAATACGTTGGTTGGTGAGTCAAGTGAGCTCTCCACACTTCAGCTTCTTCCTTCATGAAGTGGTGATTGTTATTGCTGGCTTGCCTCCCTCTCGGCTTGTTATTGATTATAAAGTGTTAGATGAACACACACTGAGGTTGGATCTCACTATCTTACTCTCGAGAGAATGGTGACTCAGAGAGGGCAAGGAACTCAGAGTGAGTGGCACAGCCAAGTGGGATATGAATGCGAGAATATTCTGGAAGGTGAAATTCATCAGCAAAGTATAATAGTAAATAACTCACTATTAATACAGCTTTGTGGAGCCGAAAAGGTATGGGCTTTGGAGTCATTCTTGCTTCATCGTCAATCCCAGCTTCTCCTGTACTGGGTACATGATGGAGGTTTCCTGGACCCCATGTGAAAACCAGAGTGTGAGACTGAGTCACAGGCTGCTGTGAAGATAAAAGAGAGGAGGGATGTGTGGAAAGGCCAAGCATAGCCCTTCATACAGCGGGTGTTCCATCTACACTGTTGCTGTTTTATGACACAGCTAACAAGGGGGCAGACTGGGCTAAGAATGTGTGTCTGCTGGAAGCAATATTAAGTCTCTCCTATATTTAGAAGGAATGTGTGCCACATGGAGAACCCCGGGGTGCCCTTTAGCACGTAGGGGTCAATGTCAGGACAGTGGGCTGAGGATATAGGGATGCTGTGGTGCCCCAATAGCCACCTCGCCTCCAGCGAAGGGTGGCACATAAAGTCTCCTATGAGCTAAGAGGCATCAAGCCAAAGCCACTGGGCAGGCAGGACCCTCAAGGACATTTGTCTTGAGCATCCCCACACCCTCCACATCTGACCCATCTCAACGCTGCTCTGTAGGCAGTTTTGCAATGTCTAAGGGCAGCCAGTTGTCAGCCAAAGTTCTAGACTAGATTCTGAGGCTGGGTTCAAATCCCAGGCTGCCACTTCATAGCTGTGCCTCAGTTTCCTTACCTGTAATGTGGGCTCAGCAATAGCACCTGTCTCATGGGTTAATGTTGCAAGGTGCCTGTGACCTGGGAAGCAATATGCAAGTGTTCGGTATTATGACTGTCGCTATAGCAGGAGGCTGTTAGAAGAACAGCATTCCTGGTCCTGGGATCTTTAAGGAGACTTTCAGCCCCGCCATTCTGTGATAGGACCTGGTCCCTCTCCCTCTAACTGGACATTCGTTAATAGTGGGCATCAGAAGGGCACAAAGTCCTCAGTGCCCGAGGCAACTGGTCGATGAGTGATAAGCCAGGACTATGCCTCCAGGTCTGCTTTTTGGAAACTCGGTCTACTTGTGACATTTTTTGCGCATGCAGCCCAGAGCCAGGAGAGCTGCCAACCCCGCTGGCTGTCTCTGCGGACAGAGCCTGGAGCGAGTGGTGCCCTGTCTGGTCCTCACCCTGCAGGTTTTGAGCCTCCATTTAGTGGCCGCGCTCAGGGAGGCTGGTCCCACTCACCAGTCTTCCCAGTTTGTAGATTTCAGCCGGTTGCCAGCCCTCCACTGTGGAACAGAGCCCTCACACTGGCATCATAAGCAGGAAGTGGGCTGGAGAGTTGGGATGGATGGCTTTGAACACCCCCTGGGCTGGGGAGGGTCTGAATCCAGCTGGGGCCCAGAACGTCAGCGTTCAATAAGCCTTTGCTGCGTGAGGACGGGCCAGTGGTGTGGTCCTCCCAGCAGCACATCTGGCCATGACCCCGCTTACCCTGGGATGGGCCTGGCCAGCCAAGAAAGACACGTGCTGTGTACCCCACGCCTCCCTCCTGGAGGGAAACACAGGCATCTCCTTCTTGTACTCCTTAATTCACAGGCTCTGTCGGGATCCTAGCGCCTCTGCTGACACCTGAGTGACAGCTCATGTACCATTCCTTACCCTCACCTCCAGGTTTGGCTGTTTGGGGGATGAAGTTTGCTCTTTGAGTTTCTCTCCATATTCCACGCAAGGTCCTGCATGCTTAGTGGGGCCCCTCTATCCATCGTGGTGAGGACCTGGTCGAGAGCTCACCAGAGGCCCCAGGTCAAAGTAGAAGTATGCACGAGAGCGCCCCAGAACCAGCCTCAATCTGCAAACAGAACCCCTGCTGCAGGATAGGAGCCACTAGGCTGCAGGCAGCAACTCAGAGACATTGGAGTCAGGAGGCAGTTAATATGCGGTGTGATAAGGAATAAAAGAACGATTAATAAGGTGCTTTGCCGACTTGATTCTGGCCCCATTAAACTTTTTCTTACCTTATTTCACTCTTCATTTCCAAAGCACCCTCTCTTTCGTTCCCCACCTTTAATGGTTCTGGCAGACGTGGGCCCTAATGAAGTCTGGCAGCATAAATTTATGGCAGTGTCTGGCTGAAGTGAACAGAAGCTCCCATGTTCAGGAGAATCCTTGGGGTGGCTGGAGACATAAATCTGGCTTCCATACTGTCCAATGGATTCTGTAGGCAGGCGGGGGGAGCCAAGTGTGCCTCAGGGCTGTGACAGCCATGAGCAATGGCACCTCAGCAGTTCCCAGGCAACTTGAGTGGGGGACAGCCCGTCCTGAGGGCAGAGTCATGCATTTCTTCCCTCATTCATTCATTCCACATCACGCACTGGTGCTGGACCTCCTGTGTGTTTCATATCCCTTTCAGGTGGGCCTCCTCTCCTTGCATCCTTCATTGCAGATGAAGACGTTGAATGAGGCTCGTTGGGTGTCAGTGGCTCACCTGAGCTAACATCTGAGGGAGCAGTGAAGGAATAAGAAGAAACCGGCTCTGTTCCTCTCTGAGACCATCTTTATATTTCTTGGTCAACCTCCCTCTGCTGCAGCTGCAGGTCAATGAGTTATCTTCAGCTGGTAAGAGACATGGTCGCTCTCCCCTGGAACTCACTTTCTGGTCTGTCCTCAGGCACTTCCTGGCTCTGTGTGTGGGGCTGCACTTCACCTGTCTCACCTGTCTCACCTGCGATCATCGTCTGGCACAGTGTTGGATCAAACTTGGTTCCCCCTGGGTTCATGGCAGAGCCTTGTAGCTAGGACCTGGGTCTCTGGAGTCCCTGTCTGGGGCTCAGTGTGACATGAGGCAGGTGTGGTGCCAAACCGACTCGGTTTCAAACTGGGTGGGCTAAGCTGGGCCTGAGGTGGGAGAGTTCAGGCCTGAGAGGGAGATGGGGAAGGGGCTAGGAGAGCAAAAAGAGTGAGTGAAGGGGTAAGAAAGCTCAGGACCTTCCCACAGGTAACTCCAGGGCTACCTGGGGCCCCTCCTGGTCAAGGGGAATTGCATTCCTTAGCCTGACCTCTACTTGGCTTGTACTAACTCTGGAAACTCCTGACAATGAGGCCTCAGTTTGAGGCTGGGATTTTGTTATCATGCTCTTCTTTTCAACTTAATTGCCCATTCTTTTCTCACTTTTCAATTTTCTCTTAGGCTCCCTTACCCTTTCCACTACCCTTCAAATCGGCGTGGCTCTGTGAGGCAAACCTTAGTCTCTCTGATGCTAGTAGTGACATTAATGCTGATGTTTGTGTCATTGTTGGTAGTGGTGGTGGAGGAGGTAGCCGTGTTGGTGCAGGTGCAGGTGGTGGTGGAGTAACAGTGATGATGGTGTCACTAGTGGTGATCATGGTAGTGTTAGTGGTGTTGGTGGTAACGGTCATGGTGATATTGCTGTTGATGGTTGTGATGATGGTGGTGGTTATGATGCTGGTGGTGGTGATGGTGGTATTGTTGGTGATCATGA
Source organism: Phocoena phocoena (assembly GCF_963924675.1). Lineage (NCBI taxonomy): Eukaryota > Metazoa > Chordata > Mammalia > Artiodactyla > Phocoenidae > Phocoena > Phocoena phocoena. The sequence continues at coordinate 6,514,197 of NC_089225.1, forward strand.
CCATGTGGGTGATGCGGATGGTTATGATGATGGTGGTAGTTACACTGATGGGCACTGAGCCTCTGAAAGTAGAGAAAAAATAGCGGCTCTGGAGTCAGACAGACCTGTGTGCCAATACCGGCTCCCGTGAATTCTTTAGGGTCTCTGAACCTCTCTTTCTGCATCTGTAAAGTGGGGATAATAATATGTGATGTCTCGAGAATAAGGGATAGTGTGTATGTCCCACCCACTTCCCCCAAAGTCCCAGGGCTCCTTGTCCTTCTCCCTGGGTGTGGGGGAGATGCATGTGTGTCCTTTCCTCTGTCTGTTTTCCTTTCTTTGGGGTTTTCCTTTGTCTTGCGGTCTCCTGGCAAGCAGGCAAATGAGATAGACCCTGTCTGACACCTGTGGCTTCTCACGTCAGGCCTCAGGACCGTGGTTCAGTAGCCCAGGTGGGCTGTTGCCCTTGCTCTGCTCACTGCCCCTGATTCCCCCTCACCTGGTCCAGCTACCTGGTCACACGGTGGAGCCAGGTGGGAAACAAGGCAGGCTCTGTGCACACAGCACCACTGCCCAAGGATGGGAGCGGGGAGTCACCATCTCTATGTCACCTGCTTAGAGAACACCCCCTGGTCCAATGATCTACTACTGTAATAGAAACTACCCCAACTTAGGGACTTAAAGCAGCATGCATTTTACTCTGCTCATGACATGCGGGTCAGGAGCTTGGACAGGGCTCAGCAGGGCGATTCTTCTGCTCCATGAGGCATGGCTGGTGGGATTCAGCTGGCAGCTGAAGGTCCCAGGAAGGCTTCACTTACATGCCTGGTGCATGGGAGGGTGTGGGGTGTAGGATGGGGGACTGGCTGGGCTTAGCTGGGCACTTCCTCCTCTCTGTGGAGTGTAAGAAACCCAATCATTTATCCTGGAGAAGTCCATACCCAGGATTTGGCTCATTGCTCCAGCCTGATGTTCTCTGAGATGTTACTCCATCTCTCATTTCCTGTAAACATGCAGTCAGATCTAGGGGCTCTGCTGGGCTTGGGTTTCTGTCTTTGCAGGGTGGTGATGGGTCTTGGGGGACTTCCTATTGTATCACATCAGGTGGCATATACTGTCCAGTTGTTCTGTCTTTCCTGATGATGGATTTGTGCTATCAACCTGAACCACCTTTATAATGTTCCTTATCATATATTTACCTAATGATTTCAGCTTCCATTCATAACCATTACCTAGATCCATTACATCATTAGGAGTTGCAAAATGGTGCTTTTAAAATTCCCTGAAGCCTTTTGCATTTACTAGCTGGAGTTCTTTAATAAAGAGAGATTTCCCTTATGACATATTAGTTACTCTAAAATGCAGTTTGGGGCTTCCCTGGTGGTGTAGTGGTTGAGAGTCCGCCTGCCGATGCAGGGGACACGGGTTCGTGCCCCGGTCTGGGAAGATCCCACATGCTGTGGAGCAGCTGGGCCTGTGAGCCATGGCCGCTGAACCTGCACGTCCGGAGCCTGTGCTCTGCAATGGGAGAGGCCACAACATTGAGAGGACTGTGTACCGCAAAAAACAAACAAAAAAAACCCCCAAAAAAATGCAGTTTGTACAGTAAGGAGAGAAAAATTCTTGGTTCTTAGCCTTTATCAATGTTTAGAAAAATGAGTTGATTCCCTAGCAACCTCTTACGGGGATCAATGAGGCATCTTTGTTTTTGTAAATATCCTGATGAACTTAGATTTTTAAAAAATCTTAACACCAAAATTCACTAATTATTAGGGAGAGGATACAAGGAAACAGTGGGCACAGACCCAGCATTACAGCATTGGTCTCTTCCAAGGATCTGAGCCATCAAATGCAGTTTCAAAAAACAAGTGTGGAAATACGCATAACATAAAATTTCCCATTTTAAAGCGTACGATTCAGTGACATTTAGTGCACTCACGATGCTGTGAAACCATCATCACTATTTAGTTCCAGCGTTTCTTTTGTCGTCTGAAATGGAAACCGCATGCACGTTAACCCATGACCCTTTACTCCCCCTCCTGCCGCCCCAAGTGACCACAACTCTGCTTTCTGTCTGTGTAATTTGTCTTTTCTGGACAGTTCCCATATATAGAATCATACAGTATGTGGTCTTTCATGTCTGACTTTTCCTTTTTAAATAAACTATTTGAGAATAGTTTTCAATTTACAGAAAAGTGGCAAAGACAGTACAGAGAATTCTCATACACCTTACGTTCTGTGATGGGTGTTTCAAAACTCTTGGATTTTATGTATTTCATGTATTTTAATCCATTCCAGAATTCATCTCTTTCTGAGGCCCTGATTGCCCCATCTTTGGCTAGTGGGAGCTCCCTCAAGTTGGCTTCGTGTCCTTTCTTGATGACATGTTTATGAACTTAAAGAAGACAAGTCTTTTTAGGATAAAACCTAGAAGCCAGCTGTGAATCAGCAAGTGTGCCTGTGTGTTTTAGGTGGGAAAGGAGAGTTGAGGGGAGGGGATAAAAACCTTAAAGTAGTAAAAAGAAGAAGAATAATAATAAGATGCTAGTTCAGTTTCTAGGGAAAACAGCATTTTGTACAATATGCTCCAGAGTTTTGAACTCTGCCAGTATAGCTCCCACCGGGCCTGAGATTCCATCCTTATTAACAAATCCAGGCTGGCTTCCCTCCACCCAGGTTCTGTGCAGTGAGAAACCAGGACCTGCTGGGTTTGCTCTGCCCACGATAATTAAGCTGGCCCAGTGTCGCCCTCCCTCAGCTCACTAGCCTCAAGCCTTTGGAGCTGATTAGAAAGCGCTGCTGGGCGCCAGGAGTCCTATGCTTCACTGGAAAGAGCCGCTGCAGTTTCCTGCCTGCAGCATCCAGGGAAGGCAGCCTCAAGCTCACCTGCTTGGTGAGCATTGCCCAGCCCTACGTGTGGAGTGAAGGCTGGCCAGAGGAGGAGAATGCCGACAGAGGAGGTGCCCAGCACAGGAACATGCTTTGAGTTGCAATTTTGCAGTTACTTTCTCCTTTGATCCTCACAATAAGAACTTTCAAGTGTTTTGTATGTTCAAAGATAGGCGCTGTGGGGTAAACGGTGGGGATGGCACAGTCCTTGTCTGCAAGAAATTTTCAAAGAAAGGGTAAAGCAGCACTGCCAGGCCATCTATGAGTGGTCGATAGAGGACAAGGCCACATCCTGCCAGAGGGCTGGGCTGTGTGGGAGGAGGTCAGAGAGGGAGGCTGCATCTCTGTTATAATCGGCATCCCCAGGAGCAAGACTCTGTTAGGCTGTGGTGTGCACCCATGTCTTGCTGGCTGGGGAAGCACATCTAGGCCCCTGGTGTGCACATGTGGTCCCCAATCTCTGCCCAGAACGATAAGCAATGATACTAGTGGAGACTCATGAAGGCAGATGTCATGGATTAAAGAGAGCACCTGGATACTCATGGGACAGTGAATGGAGCAGGGAGGTGTAATGGTCAGCACGGGCTCTGGGGTCTGACCATGACCCTAGGCAGCTCTCCATGCCCTCACTATCAGATAGAAACTCATCTTCCCTCTCCAGTTGTTCTGAGAACACAGTGAGAGCATGTGTGAGCCTGGCTCAGGGCAGGTGCTCAGTAATGGTGGTTGCCATCAGTAGAGGTTTGCTGAACACTCCCAAGAGTGACTATGTATCATTGCCAGTTATCTTGGGTGGGATAGCCACAGTCACCGTGACAACAGAGATGCACAGTGTGTCTGAGCATGCAGCTCAAGGCCCTGGGAGACACAGGGGAAGAGGAGAAGGTCTGCACCCATCGCCAAGGTGAGTCCCTAGACCATGCTGCAGGCTCTGCACTCCAGCTTTGGGTGCTTGTTGGTGTGGGTGCTATGCTTCCATGGATTTCTGGGAACTATGGACCTTGTGCCCCCAGCTGTGATGGTGAAGCCAAAAGTAAGATAAATCTTTGGTTGGCCTTTCCTGGACAGGAAGGAGCTCACCCATTACCTGGTGCTGATCCACCAATGATCTGATAGACCTGTGTGTGGACGGCTGGGCTAGAGGCCTTCCCATCATCCTGGTGAAGCAGGACGCAGCCATGTGACAAGGATTCATATGAGATGATATCTAATTAGGGCTTCTTAGAAGAGGAAGCCCTGAGCTTCGCCTCAAAGGACAGGTAGGATTTGCATGGAGGCAGCAAAGGGGAAAGGCATTCCAGGTGAGTGACATGAAAATGCACTGGTCTTGGAATCAGGAGATCTGGTTCGAGTCTTGGCTCCACAGCTCACTAGCTGTGTGAACTTGCTCAAGTCACTTAACCTCTCTGAGCCTTGGTTTCTTTATCTGTACAATGGACATGATAATGCCACACTTGTCATTAGGATTAAATGAGATTGCCTTTATAAATCATCCTAGCCAGGACCTGGGACCTAGGAAGCACCTAGGAAATGGTAAATCTGTGGGAGAGAAAGCACATGGACAAGCGGGGCTCAGCTCAGGGTCCAGGGGCAGGGCCCACGAGTGGGCTTCTGAAACTACATTTAAAAGTTAGTGTATTTGTTCTCCTTTCCTGGAATGAAGATTTCGTAGATTTATCAGACTCTCAAAAGAGTCCGTTAACCTGAAAAAGATAAAGAACCATCAATGTAGAGCTTTAGACTTTACAAAGTGTAACTGCTCATTATCTCACTTGAACCCACATGAGCCCCACTTGATAAGTTGAGCTGTTATTATTATTATTCACATTTGACAGTTGAAATAATGGTCTTAGGGACCAAGGACCGTGGTGGACTCTGGACTCTTGTGGGTAGCTTCTCCATCATCTTTCCCTTTTTCCCTTCCCAAGAGCTCCAAATTCCCATTGGAATTCCTTGTACTTCCGTGAAGACAGGCCCTTCCCCAGGACCAAGGGCCCAGGAAGGTTGACCAGCATATTGGACCTCAGGGGCTGCTCTGATTGGTTTAGGCATGAACATGTGACTCAGCGGTCCAATCAGAGTGAATCTCCAATTTTAAACCATGACTTCTCGGACATATATTTATTTTATCTTCCTATGGACTATATGTAAGTAAAGGGACTGCTACAGCCACTTTGCTCTCATAAGCAAAGGGGTCTTGGGAGTAAAGTTGACCCAGAGGAAGCAGATAATCACAGAGAAGAGGGCCGTATTCCTGATCAAACTGTCCAAATTAACTCTGAGCTTCTTCAGACACATGAATCATATATTTTCTGTTATTTGCAACCCAAACCTCCTAGTCAATAGAGGTGCCTCAAGCAAGGTCACACAAGACATTGTTGACAGAACTGGGTCGTGAACCCTACATGCTCTGGCTCCCATTAACAACCATTTAGTTCAACCCTTCACCAGGTGGTCATGACCTTTCCCAGGTTTGCTGACAGCTCAGCCTGCCTCACCTCTTGAGGGAGAAGGTCCTAGGAATTCACTTCTTGATGGGCAAACAATGTTTTTAAAATCAGGTACCAAAAGCCTAGGTGGCTTCTCTCACAAATTCCAAGAAAGAACTTATGGAGCTAAGATTTGGTGAACTGATCTACCCCTTCCAGGAACTCCTGATCTCTCAAAGCCTAGACAGAAGGGATGAGCAGTGTTGCTGTTCTGCCCACATTCTGCTCACTCCTCCATCAAATGCACATTGAATGCCTCCCATGGGCAGGCCCTGTGCTGGTTGTGGGCTGCATTGCACTGAAACATGTACAGGGCCTGCCTGTGTGGCTTCTGCCAGTGGAACTTTCTGGTGTTGGTGAGCTCAGAGGGGGCTTTGTGTGTGTTGGAGTGTGAGGGCAGGAACTGCTCATTCAGACTGAGGAGGTGCGTCCTTGGGGACCTGCCAGCACCTGGTTTGCACTGTGGCTCTGCAGGGGACCCAAAGTCCATGTGCAGCTGTCAAAAGCCCTCACACGTGTGTGTTGTGTGTGCTGTAGTGGACGGGTGTGGCTGTGGCTTGGGCAGGGCATTGGTCGGAGTGACTGGATCTTGGCCAAGTGCATTAAATGCTCAGAACCTTAGTTTTCCTTATGATAAATGTATACATGCCCTTTATATTGTTCTTGTGATTCCTAAGCTAATGTCGGTGAATGCATGTTCTAGTAACCAGTGTCTAGTCGATGATCCATAGATTTAAGTATCATTTTCTATGTTACCTTTACAGCACGGTTCCTCCATCCAAATTCATGAAAAAAAAAAAAAACCCAAAAAACCTTCCCCTTAAAAGCCTAGACTGAACGTTATTAGGAAAGAAAATCAACATTTCCTGAATCAACCCTGCCCTAAATCGTGAAGTTTAATCCCAGGGACTTATTTGCATGCCTTGTGTCTTTGGGATCATGCTGTCATTACAGCAGTTGGTGTGGAGTCAGCTGAAGGGAGGGTTAGGGAGGAATGAGCTGACCTGCTCTAAACATGGCTCTGTGCTTATCAGCAGCTGCGTGACCTTGGGCAAGACATTTTATCTCTCTGAGCCTCAGTTTCCTCTTATGTAAAGTGGAGATGATTTTTACTTACTGCTGTGAATTTTGGCAGAGGTTTTGCTAGAGTTGGGTAGAGGTCAGATTTTTCCAAAAAGGCAACCTCACTGGATCAGATGTATGTTTCTTTCTCTGTGTTATCTGTTCTCTTAGAGGTAAATGCATCTTTCCCCCATCAGAACACTTTGGGATTGATTAGGAGCAAAGTAACTTGAGAAAAAAGGGCCAAAGGAATAGGTGGCACCAGGCCATGGCAGAACTTCAGCCACATTTGTGACTCTGGATGGCCAGGACAGCTTTGAGCGCTTCACCTGCTGGGTAAAAGCACAACTTCCTCCAGGACTGGCCACTCTTCCAGGGCGGGTGGGTGGCTGCAGCCTCAAGCAAAACACAGGCCCTGAAGAAGGTGGCCATCTCTGCTCTACTTAACCCTCTATATGAGTCCTCTCTGGGGAGACTTGAGGCAGCCCAGCTTCTGGTTCCCATCTCTAGTGCTGTTGCAGGATCACATGAGAGATGGATGGGAATGCACTCAAAAAATGCTAGGCCTCCTGTCTTCTCAACACTTGAGATTTGACTGCAGGTGGGAGCCTGTGGGTTCCTTCTCCCCATGTCAGCCTGGAGGATAACTCACTCTCCAGAGATAGGAAAGATTTTACATCTAACTTAGAAATTAGAGTACCATGTTATAAACAAAACAAAATGAAACAAAATGCATTTTCTTGTCATTTTGACTCATTGGGGCAGGGGTGTGTGTGGAGGTCGTGAAGGGTTGGGTCGGCTGGGAGATCGTGGTCCCCACGGGGTGATGGTGAGCGCATCCCCTCAGGTTATGCCCGCTGCAACAAGAGCTCATTTCCAATGGCTTTCGGAGCTTAGTGCAAGACACCAGATGAGTTGGGTTTCTCAGTCCAAGGCCAAAGCCTGTGCTTCCCCTCCAAAGTCTTGGGGGATCCCTCAGATATTTAAAGTAGACCCAGACAACAAAGCTTTAATATAGTTGCACCCCCCAAATGGTAAGTGTCCAAGTGTGGGTTTTATTTTTCTCATTTGCAGGTGAGGGTGGGAGGGGCTGCTGGTTCTTTAGAGTCTTTTCATTTCCAGAAGAGGATTTATCCCCACTTCCCTTCTTTAAGTGTGGGCAAAAGGGGGGAAAAATAGAAACACACACAGTGATGTGTCTATGTGACAAAAAGAGAAGGGCACAAACAGAAAGCCAAGAGGGGAGAAGAAATCTAAGAAAACAGAAAACAAAACAAAAAAATTCAGAGGAAACTAGCAGAAAGAGGAAAAGCTACCCTCAGTGTCAGGCTGTTGGAAGGGTGAGCTTTTTCCATCTCATCAGGGTGAGTGAGGAAGGTCAGTGTGTGTACGGGCCAGTGGGGCTGGTGAGGGTCGGGGCAGCTGGGCAGACAGAGATGGTGAGGATGGGAGAGAGGGTGGGGGAGGGAAAGCCAGCACAGGAAGCCTGCACCCGGGGCAAGGGCAGGTGAATGAGGGTGTAGGACCAGGAGCAAAGTGAGATAGAAGAAAAGAGACACCTTCCCTGGCACTGCCACCAGAGTGGTATTAGCTTGGGTCCCGGGGGAGTGATGGGAGGGGCCCCGGCTCTGGTCTTCTGGAACCGCTTTGCCACCTGCATGCACTGGATCCTGAAAGGGGATGGAGAGCATCTTCCCCTGGTTGTAGCCACTCCCTAGATGCTCACCAGCTATGCTCGCCCCCAGAACTAGTGAATGGAGAGTGGATGCTTACCATTCGGTGGAACTGAGTCCTCTTGGCTGACAGGTGGTGGACTGTCCCTGGAAAGTGGAGGGGATGCACAGGGCACCCAGATCCACCCACCTTCTCTTCCTAATGTAGACCATTCCCAGGGCTTGGAGCATCTCCATGAGAGGTTTCAAGCTCTCTTATATTTTGGGAAATGCTTTTAGTTACAAAACAAACAGTTCTATTATTATGCAATAAAACTTGCTGGATCCCCAATTCCATGAAGATTGAATTGTCCTGTTGTGGACATTGCCTTGGTCCCCTGTTCTGCAGCTGGTGTCCAAGATCCTGAGGCAGGTCTGCATACCCCTTCCTAGGCTGACCCTGCAACCTAAGGCATCAGGCAGCTGTTGGTAAAGCCTTCCTTCCTTTATATGTCCAGCAGGGGACTCTGCTGGCCTTAGGCAGAAATGACGAGGGCACACGGTTTCTTTGGCTTGTTTGAAACATTGGAATTTATGGCCAAGAGTGAACTCTCTATTGATCCTTTTCTATACTCTTCAGAATTCATTTTGTTCCCTCTGAAAAGCAAGTTTCTTCTGAAAGCAGAAGAAGCATCAGTGATTTAATTGAGCAGACCTATGACAAGGGTCTTTAATAGAAGAAGTTCTTAATAGGAGAGTCCCGGGATCTTGGCACTGACAAAGTGTGTCTATTTTTCCACCTAGACGTGGGCCTGAGTTGCCTCAAATTTTAATTCTTTGGATGCTGTAGATGTGTTTTCCCCTGGGGTTTCTGTGTGTATGTGTATGTGTGTAGAGGGAGGGGCAAGTGGCAGAGACAACTAATGCTCCACAGTTTCCAGAAGACACTGCTAAATTCCATTCGCCCACCTCCATAGATGTGGGGTGTGGCCGTGTGAGAGAGTTCCAAGGAATGGAAGCGATAGTGTCACCTCCAGGACTCAGCACCCCAGACCTCCCACGCCCTTTCCCCTTCCTGGCAGGTGGAATGGAGGTGACCCCACAGGTGCCTTCTTAGGTCGGGTTCCCTGGAAACAGATGGAGATGGAGGTCCATGGATGGTAAGTGTCCTAGTGTGGGTTTTTTTTTCTCATTTGCAGGTGGGGGTGGGAGGGGCTGCTGGTTCTTTAGAGTCTTTTCATTTCCAGAAGAGGATTTATCCCCACTTCCGTTCTTTAAAGTGTGTGCGAAAGGGAGGAAAAAATAGAAACACACACAGTGATGTGTCTATGTGACAAAAAGAGAAGGGCACAAGCAGAAAGCCAGGGAGGGAAGAAGAAATCTCAGAAAACAGAAAAAAAAAAAAATGTCAGAGGAAACTCAGAAAGAGGAAAAGCCTCTTTCAACTGAGTTCAGCTCCAACAGAGGCCTCGGCAGATTCCCTGGGGCCACTCTGAAGCTGGGCTGACCCTTCAGAAATGCCCCAAATTGAGGAAAGGGGGCTTTTGTACCCCAAGTCACTGTATGTGATGTGGACTTTCTCCAGGGAGGGTATTGCCTCAGGGGAGGCAGAACCTTTTGGCAATACCCCGAGAGCATCTTGGCTGTGAGCCCCCCTTAAGACACTCATCAGCACTAAGGCCCTAAGGGGGATCTTGGGGTGTCCTCAGCACCCACTGCGGTGACAGTGGAGCCTGAAATGAATGTGGCAGAGCTGTGTTGGTCAGGGTTCCTGAGTGTCTCCTGTGTACTCTCACGGGCAGTGAGGCAGAAGATGGAGGCGTGAGGGAAGGCACACACTGCTCTGGTTCCCAGTGAGATTGGCCCTTTAATTTTCTAAATATCCAGTGAAAGGGTAAGTCTGTCATAAAGAAAAGCAACTGCTCTGGAAGTTGCTGGAAGAAAACTTGTTGGTATCCAGGGATTGCCATCTTGTGGCTTCCTCCAGATGGCCAGGTTTGGGCGCCCACACGTGGATACCTCTCTTTACTTCTTGTTATTCACAAGTTAGATGTTAGCTTGTGCTTGGCAGACTCATCTGAGTTTCTTCTGCTGTTGGCGTCCATAGCTCTAAATAATAGGCAGAAACCCATTGTTCTTTATTAATTTATCTAGTATTTATTTATTTCGCACTATGGAAGGTAAGCTTTTAGTACTCAAACATCAGGCCCTGCATCTATCTCCTCTCTCCCTCCATCTCAATAAAGTTAAATCATTATTTTGGGTTCAGTCAGTATTCCCTTGTTTACTACTATGACTATGTAAATTTTGCTCATAGGTGATCTTACTTATGTTCTATAATTACATTTCATTTCTTGTGCAGTGTTTAACTTTTCTAGGAGTTAATTAGTGACTTAAAAATTGATTAGTTTGCTATGTATTTGTGCTAACTCTCCCCCTACCTGTGAGCTATCTGCAAGCCCCTCTCAATCTGGTGTGGCAATTAAGTGCTCTGTTAGTTCTTGGCAACTTCCCTCTTGGAGCCCTCCACTCTCAAACATCCATCTGGACAGGTTGCTGCAGGCCACCTACACAGCTGCCTCCCAGACACTTCCCTTCACTATTCTTATCTGAGCTTTTATAAAAGCCTGAGAAAATGTTTGAGATATGAGAAAAAACTATTGGCTCCCAAAATAAAATTGCAAATTAGAAATAAACAAACGTTTAATTAAATTGCATAATATTGTGTCAGCTAGTCAACTGCAACTCAACTCAACTCATTCCTCTAAGCAGCTCTCTGACTCTGATCCAAGCTGCGTACATGGCTGGATCCTGAGAGGTCCCTGAAGACACCCACAATGCAGTTCTCCAGTTCCTTCATGCAGGTGGAGTTGCTGTGGCAAACAGAAAGGTCTTCATGTGTTTGGCACTGATTCAAACCCATCCTCACAGAGAAGGGTTACCAAAGGGAAGCCCAGAATTTTTGGAGTTATCTTCTTGTTATCCACATATCTAACTCCTTGCTTCATTTTCTCACCTGCCACTGTAACCCACCTCGCTTCTCTGGTGTGATCCACCATGCAGTTTCTAAGATGTGTATCCATTTTTAACTCCATCCTTTATCTCTCCTCCTTGGACAGGGATTCTACAAATGATCTTGTGGGTGTCAACTTTGCTGACCAAAGTGGCCTCCAACTCCTCCCTCTGCCTAGGCTTAGCTCCTCCTTCAGCCACAAGGTAAGGGCAGATCAAGAAAGCAATCTTTCCGACTGTCCTCCTCCCGGGGGGTGTCTTCTCCTTCCAGTGTGACTGTCTGCTCCTTTTCACTGGCCAGTTCTATGAACGAGTCCCATTTGCTGCTTGTGGATTAAAAATAAGGAATGGTGCGGCACCTTCAAGGTGGTGGAGGAGTAAGACATGGAGATCACCTCCCTTCCCACAAATACATCAGAAATACATCTACATGTGAAACAACTCCTACAGAACACCTACTGAATGCTGGCAGAACACCTCAGACTTCCCAAAAGGCAAGAAAATCCTCACGTACCTGGGCAAAAGAAAAAAGAAAAAAACAGAGACAAAAGAATAGGGACGGGACCTGCCCCTCTGGGAGGGAGCTGTGAAGGAGGAAAAGTTTCCACACACTAGGAAGCCCCTTCACTGGCAGGGATGGGGGTGGGGTGGGGGGAAGCTTCAGAACCACCGAGGAGAGCACAGCCACAGGAGTGCAGAGGGCAAACCAGAGAGATTCCCCCACAGAGGATCAGTGCCGACCAGCACTCACCAGCCTGAGAGGCTTGTCTGCTCACCCGCTGGGGTGGGAGGGGCTGGGAGCTGAGGCTCGGGCTTCAGAAGTCAGACCCCAGGGAGAGGACTGGGGTTGGCTGTGTGAACACAGCCTGAAGGGGGATAGTGCACCACAGCTAGCTGGGAGGGAGTCTGGGAAAAAGTCTGGACCTGCCTAAGAGGCAAGAGACCATTGTTTCAGGGTGCACGAGGAGAGGGGATTCAGAGCACCGCCTAAACGAGTTCCGCAGACAGGTGTGAGCTGCGGCTATCAGCACAGACACCAGAGACAGGTGTGAAATGCTAAGGCTGCTCCTGCAGCCACCAAGAAGCCTGTGTGCAAACAGGGGTCACTATCCACACCTTGCCTCCTGGGAGCCTGTGCAGCCCGCCACTGCCAGGGTCCCGTGATCCAGGGACAACCTCCCCGGGGGAACACATGGCACACCTCAGGCTGGTGCAACGTCATGCTGGCCTCTGCCGCCACAGTCTTACCCCGCATTCCATGCCCCTCCCTTCCCCCAGACTCAGTGAGCCAGAGCACCCTAATCAGCCGCTCCTTTAGCTCCCTCCTGTCTGGGTGAAGAACAGACACCAGAGGGCGACTTACATGCAGAGGCAGGGCCGAATCCAAAGCTGAATCCCAGGAGCTGTGCGAACTAATAAGAGAAAGGGTAACTTCTCCCAGGAGCCTCAGAGGCTGTTGATTAAATCCCCACAGTCAACTTGATGTACCCTGCATCTGTGGAATACATGAATAGACAATGAGCCATCCCAAAACTGAGGCGGTGGGCTTTAGGAGCAACTGTACACTTCGGGTTTGCTTTCTGCATCTAATTTGTTTGATTTTATGTTGATCTTAGTTTAGTATTTAGAGCTTATTATCATTGGTAGATTTGTTTATTGATTTGGTTGCTCTCTTCCTTCTTTTTCTTTATATATATACATATATATTTTTCCTTTTTCCCTTTTTGTGAGTGTGTATGTGTATGCTTCTTTGTGTGATTTTGTCTGTATAGGTTTGTTTTTACCATTTGTCCTAGGGTTCAGTCTGTCCTTTTTTTTTTTTTAGTATGGTTTTTAGCACTTGTCATCATTGGTGGATTTCTTTATTGGTTTAGTTGCTCACTTCTTTCTTTTTTAAATTATTTTAATTGTTTTAAATAATATTTTTTAAACTTTTTACTTTAATAACTTCATTTTCCTTTCTTTCTTTCTTTCCCTTTCTTTCTTTCTTTCTTTCTTTCTTTCTTTCTTTCTTTCTTTCTTTCTTTCTTTCTTTCTTTCTTTCTTGTTTTACCCTACCTTTTCATCTGAGCTGTGTGGCTGACAGGGTCTTGGTGCTCTGGACAGGTGTCAGGCCTGAGCCTCTGAGGTGGGAGAGCTGAGTTTAGGACATTGGTTAACCAGAGACCTCCCAGACCCACATATCAATTGGCAAGAGCTCTTCCAGAGATCTCAATCTAAACGCTAAGTCCCAGCTCCACTCAATGACCAGCAAGCTCCAGTGCTGGACACCCTATGCCAAACAACTACCAAGACAGGAACACAAACCCACCCATTAGGAGAAAGGCTACCTAAAATCATAATAAGTTCACAGACACCACAAAACACACCATTGGATGTGCTCCTGCCCACCAGAAAGACAAGATCCCACATCATCCACCAGAACACAGGCACCAGTCCCCTCCACCAGGAAGCCTACACAAGCCACTGAACCAAAATTACCCACTGGAGGCAGGCACCAAAAGAAATGGGAAATATGAACCTGCAGCCTGTGAAAAGGAGACACTAAACACAATAAGTTAGGCAAAATGAGAAGACAGAGAAATACACAGCAGATGAAGGAGCAAGGTAAGAATACACCAGACCAAACAAATGAAGAGGAACTAGGCAGTCTACATGAAAAAAGAATTCAGAGTAATGATAGTAAAGATGATCCAAAATCTTGGAAACAGAATGGAGAAAATACAATAAACGTTAAACAAGGACTTAGAAGAACTAAAGAGAAAATAAAAAATGAGGAACAACACAATAAGTGAAATTAAAAATTCTCTAGAAGGAATCAGTAGCAGAATAACTGAGGCAGAAGAACGGATATGTGACCTGGAAGCTAAAATAGTGGAAATAACTATCACAGAGCAGAATAAAGAAAAAAGAATCAAAAGAATTGAGGACAGTCTCAGAGACCTATGGGACAACATTAAACGCATTGATATTCAAATTATACGGGTCCCAGAAGAAGAAGAGAACAAGAAAGGGATTGAGAAAATATTTGAGGAGATTGTAGTTGAAAACTTCCCCAATATGGGAAAAGAAATAGTCAGTCAAGTCCAGGAAGCACAGAGAGTACCACACAGGATAAATACAGGGAGAAACACACCAAGAAACATAATAATCAAACTAACAAAAATTAAATACAAAGAAAAAAATTAAAAGCAGCAAAGGAAAAGCAAGAAATAACATACAACAGAATCCCCAGAAGGTTAACAGCCCTGGACCCAGAAACATCCAATAGGAATGAGGTCCTAAGTCAGGATTGGATAAGACTGAGATCTTCTTGGAGAGGCCAGGAATAGGTAGAGCAGAGAACAGTGACATCTGCATCTGAAAGAGTGAGAAGACAGCTTGTTATCAAGTTTGGAGATTGAGCCCAGGGCCTTGAAAAGGGGTAATACCATCAAACTAACATTTGTGGAGGCCTTATAACATGTTGGGTACTAAGCGTTGCTCATTTAGTACTCACAATTGTCCAGTGCAAACTGTGCATAATTATTCTCACTTTTTTGATGAGAAAACTGAGAATGGAGAACTTGGTGCCCTAACCAGGATCACAGCATTAGTAAGTGAAAAATCAGTATTTAACTGCAGTTCTACCTGCTTCTCAACTTGAGTCTCAAATACTCTGCCTTTGTGTTATCTGCTCTGATTATTGCAGCAGAAGAATGGCGTGGTTGAGTCAGTGATAGCTTCAGGAGTGCAGTGATAGTGATAACAATAGTGATAATAAATGGTGATGATGAAACATGTTAAAGACTAACATGATTAGTCTTTAGTCCCATGCCAGGAACTCCTAGGGCCTCCTGCACATCTTCACTTTCCTCCACACTTTTGGAAGCAAAAACTGAGTCATTCACTTAGGAGGGTGTCTTGCACAAAGCAAATTAAACAATTCCCACTGCTCCTACTGCCCTCAATTTGATTTCAGTTAAAGTACTGGTTCTTTAGTACATACTTGCTCTTAGCTATATCAGGACTTTATTCAAAAGTCACTCTAGGGTTGATCTTCAAAAGAATTCTGTCAAACTCATACAGCTCAAAAAAAATCCAATAAAAAAATGGACAGAAGATCTAAATAGACATTTCTCCAAAGAAGACATACAGATGGCCAACAGGCACATGAAAAGATGCTCAACATCTCTAATTATTAGAGAAGAGCAAATCAAAACTACAGTGAGGTATCACCTCACACTGGTCAGAGTGGCCATCATCAAGAAGTCTACAAATAATAAATGCTCGAGAGGGTGTGGAGAAAAGGAACCCTCCTACATGGTGGGAAAGTAATGATAAATTGGTGCAGCCACTATGGAAAACAGTATGGGGTTCCTTAAAAAACTAAAAATAGAGCTAACATGTGATCCAACAACCCCCCTCTTGAGCATATATCTGGCAAAAACAAAAACTATAATTTGAAAAGATACATGTACCCCAAAGTTCATAGCAGCACTATGTACAATAGCCAAGACATGGAAGCAACCTAAATGTCCATTAACAAATGAATGGATAAAGAAAATGTGGTATATACATACAACAGAGTATTACTCAGCCATAAATAAGAATGAAATAATGACATTTGCAGCAACATGGATGGACCTAGAGATTATCATACTAAGTAAAGTAAGTCAAACAGAGAAAGACAAATAATCACTTATATTTGAAATCTATGTTTTTTACATCTTTACTGGAGTATAATTGCTTTACAATGGTGTGTTAGTTTCTGCTTTATAACAAAGTGGATCAGTTATACATATACATATGTTCCCATATCTCTCCCTCTTCCATCTCCCTCCCTCCCACCCTCCCTATCCCACCCATCCAGGCGGTCACAAAGCACCGAGCTGATCTCCCTGTGCTATGCGGCTGCTTCCCACTAGCTATCTACCTCACATTTGGTAGTGTATATATGTCCATACCTCTCTCTTGCTTTGTCACAGCTTACCCTTCCCGCTCCCCATATCCTCAAGTCCATTCTCTAGTAGGTCTGTGTCTTTATTCCTGTCTTACCCCTAGGTTCTTCATGACCATTTTTTCCCCTAAATTCCATATATATGTGTTAGCATATGGTATTTGTCTTTCTCTTTCTGACTTACTTCACTCTGTATAACAGACTCTAGGTAAAAAAAAAAAATGATACAAATGAACTTATTTACAAAACAGAAACAGACTCACAGTCATAGAAAACAAACTTATGGTTACCAAAAGGGAAAAGGGGGAGGGATAAATTAGGAGTTTGAGATTACCAGATACACACTACTATATATAAAATAGATAAACAATAAGGACCTACTGTATAGTACAGGAAACTATACTCAATACCTTGTAATAATCTGTAATGGAAAAGAATCCATATATATGTATATGTATACATATATTTGAATCTCTTCATTATGCCCATGAAATCAATACAACATTGTAAATGAACATTGTAAAAAAGAATCCTATTGAATTGGACATCAGAAAAATGATGGAAGTGGCAGCTCCAAGCTCTTGTTTCCCACAAAACCATTAAAAAATAGGTGAAAACTTAAAGAACCAACTTAACTGGAATTCTGGAAAAAAGGATTAAATGCTTACAACAACTAAGTGAATGCTGAATCAAGAAAAAGTCAACCTAAAAATGTTCTTGGTATTCAAAACAATACCTGTCAAAAGGTGACAACAAGCTAAGGAACAGATTTCATTGACCACCCAAGATAGATAATACAGTCTATGAAAAAATTGTTTGGAAAATTCACTAAAGAGACTACAGCAATCAGGAAAATTAGAAAACTCTGAAGTAAAGAGAGAACTTCATTTCCATAGTTACCACATTAAAATATTCAAACGTCAGTGTTTAACAAAAAAATCACAAGGCATACAAAGAAACAGGAACAAATGACCCATCAAAGGAATAAAATAAGTAGAAAGAAACCATCCCAGAGGAAGACTAGACATTGAGCTTACTAGACAGACTTTAAAACAATTGTTTTAAGTATTCTCAAAGAGTAAAAGAAAAACATGGACAAAGAACCAAAGGAAATCAAGAAATGAAGTAAGAAAAAATGAGAATATCAATAAAGAGATATAATCTAGTAAAAAGAAAAACAAATTCTGGAAGTGAAAAGTAGAATGACTGAAAAGAAAAATAAGCTTAAAAGGGTTCAGTAGCAGATTTTAGCAGGCAGAAGAAAATATCAGTGAACTTGAACATAGGACAATTGAAATCATAAAGTATGGGGAGCAAAAAAAAAAAAAAAAGAGTAAAGAAATATGAACAGATCTTAAGGGATATGTGAGACACCATCAGGGACACCAATATATGTGTTATAGAAGTCCCAGAAGAGAAAGACATAGGGAAAGGAGCAGATAGAATATTTGAAGAAATAGTGTTTTGTTTGTCAAAGGATATTATCAAGAAAGTAAAATGACAAATTACAGAATGGGAGAAAATAGTTAAGATTCAGACAACTGTTTACTGTCTAGAACTTATAAAGAACACTTACAACTCAACAACTAGGCAAATAACCCTAGTTGTATGTAAAAACAATTGGGAAACATGAGTAAGTGATTTGGTGAGACATTTCTTAAAAGAAGACATATAGGAGATTTGTTCAAGATGGCAGAGTAGAAGGATGTGATCTCACTCCCTTTTGCAAGAACACCAGAATCACAGCTAACTGCTGAACAATCAATGACAGGAAGACACTGGAACTCACCAAAAAAGATACCCCACATCCAAAGACAAAGGAGAAGCCACAATGAGATGGTAGGAGGGGTACAATCACAATAAAATCAAATCCCATAACTGCTGGGTGGGTGACTCACAAACTGGAGAACACTTATACCACAGAAGTCCACCCACTGGAGCGAAGATTCTGAGCCCCACATCAGGCTTCCCAACCTGGGGGTCTGACAATGAGAGGAGGAATTCCTAGAGAATCAGACTTTGAAGGTTAGCGGGATTTGATTGCAGGACTTCGACAGGACTGGGGGAAAGAGAGACTCCACTCTTGGAGGGCACACACAAAGTAGTGTGCACATTGGGACACAGGGGAAGGTGCAGTGACCCCAGGGGAGACTTCTGGTGTTGGAGGGTCTTCTGCAGAGGTGGGGGGTGGCTCTGTCTTACTGTGAGGAAAAGGACACTGGCAGCAGAAGTTCTGGGAAGTACTCATTGGGGTGAGCCCTCCCAGAGCCCACCATTAGCCCTACCAAAGAGTCCAGGTAGGCTCCAGTGTTGGGTTGCCTCAGGCCAAACAACCAACAGGGAGGGAGCCGAGCCCCACCCATCAGTAGTCAAGTGGATTAAAGTTTTACTGAGCTCTGCTCACCAGAGCAACAGCCAGCTCTACCTACCACCAGTTCCTCCCAACAGGAAACTTGCACAAGCCTCTTAGATAGCCTCATTCACCAGAGGGCAGACAG
The DNA here is from genome assembly GCF_963924675.1 of Phocoena phocoena. Taxonomy (NCBI): domain Eukaryota; kingdom Metazoa; phylum Chordata; class Mammalia; order Artiodactyla; family Phocoenidae; genus Phocoena; species Phocoena phocoena. The sequence goes on from NC_089225.1 coordinate 6,532,717, forward strand.
CAGAAGCAAGAAGAACTACAATCCTGCAGCCCATGGAACAAAAGCCACATTCACAGAAATATAGACAAGATGAAAAGACAGAGGACTATGTACCAGATGAAGGAACAAGATAAAATCCCAGGAAAACAACTAAATGAAGTGGAGATAAGCAACCTTCCAGAAAAAGAATTCAGAAAAATGATAGTGAAGATGATCCAAGACCTCGGATAAAGAATGGAGGCAAAGATCAAAAAGATGCAAGAAATGTTTAACAAAGACTTAGAAGAGCTAAAGAACAAACAAACAGAAATGAACAATAAAATAACTGAAATGAAAACTACACTAGAAGGAATCAATAGCAGAATAACTGAGGCAGAAGAACAGATAAGTGACCTGGAAGACAGAATGGTAGAATTCACTGCTGCAGCACAGAATAAAGAAAAAAGAATGAAAAGAAATGAAGACAGCCTAAGAGACCTCTGGGACAACATTAAATGCAGCAACATTCACATTATAGGGGTCCCAGAAGGAGAAGAGAGAGAGAAGGTACCCGAGAAAATATTTGAAGAGATTATGGTTGAAAACTTCCCTAATGTGGGAAAGGAAATAGCCACCCAAGTACAGGAAGCAGAGAGAGTCCCATACAGGGTAAACTCAAGAAGAAACATGCCAAGACACATAGTAATCAAATTGGCAAAAATTAAAGACAAAGAAAAATTATTGAAAGCAACAAGAGAAACATGACAAATAACATACAAGGGAACTCCCATAAGGTTAACAGCTAATTTCTCTGCAGAAACTCTACAAGCCAGAAGAGAGTGGTATGATATCCTTAAAGTGATGAAAAGGAAGAACCTACAACCAAGATGTCTTTACCTGGCAAGGATCTCATTCAGATTCAATGGAGAAACCAAAAGCTTTACAGACAAGCAAAAGCTAAGAGAATTCAGCACCACCAAACTAGCTCTACAACAAATGCTAAAGGAACTTCTCTAAGTGGGAAACATAAGAGAAGAAAAGGACTTCAAAAACAAGCCCATAACAATTAAGAAAATGATCATAGGAACATACATATCGATAATTACCTTAAACATGAATGGATTAAATGCTCCAACCAAAAGACACAGGCTTGCTGAATGGATACAAAAACAAGACCCACATATATGCTGTCTACAAGAGACCCACTTCAGAACTAGGGACACATACAGACTGAAAGTGAGGGGATGGAAATAGATATTCCATGCAAATGGAAATCAAAATAAAGCTGGAGTAGCAATACTCATATCAGATAAAATAGACTTTAAAATAAAGATTGTTATAAGAGACAAGGAAGGACAGTACATAATGATCAAGGGATCAATCCAAGAAGAAGATATAACAATTATAAATATATATGCACCCAACATAGGAGCACCTCGATACATAAGGCAACTGCTAACAGCTCTAATAGAGAAAATCGACAGTAACACAATAATAGTGGAGGACTTTAACACCTCACTTACACCAATGGACAGATCATCCAAACAGAAAATTAATAAGGAAACACAAGCTTTAAATGACACAATAGACTAGATAGATTTAATTTATATTTATAGGACATTCCATCCAAAACCAGCAGATTACATTTCTCAAGTGCGCACAGAACATTCTCCAGAACAGATCACATCTTGGGTCACAAATCAAGCCTCAGTAAATTTAAGAAATTTAAGAAATCATATCAAGCATCTTTTCTGACCACAATACTATGAGATTAGAAATGAATTCCAGGGAAAAAAACGTAAAAACCACAAACACATGGAAGTTAAACAATACGTTACTAAATAACCAAGAGATCACTGAAGAAATCAAAAAGGAAATGAAAAAATACCTAGAGACAAATGACAATGAAAACACGACGATCCAAAACCTATGGGATGCAACAAAAGCAGTTCTAAGAGGAAAGTTTATAGCTATACAAGCCTACCTCAACAAACAAGAAAATCTCAAACAATCTAACCTTACACCTAAAGGAACTAAAGAAAGAAGAAGAAACAAAACCCAAAGTTAGCAGAAGGAAAGAAATCATAAAGATCAGAGCAGAAACAAATGAAATAGAAACAAAGAAAACAATAGCAAAGACCAATAAAACTAAAAGCTCGTTCTTTGAGAAGATAAACAAAATTGATAAACCATTAGCCAGACTCATCAAGAAAAAGGGAGAGGACTCAAATCAATAAAATTAGAAATGAAAAAGGAGAAGTTACAAAAGACACTGCAGAAATACAAAGCATCCTAAGAGACTACTACAAGCAACTCTATGCCAATAAAATGGATAACCTGGAAGAAATGGACACATTCTTAGAAAGGTATAACCTTCCAAGACTGAACCAGGAAGAAATAGAAAATATGAACAGACCAATCACGAGTAATGAAATTGAAACTGTGATTAAAAATCTTCCAACAAATGAGAGTCCAGGACTAGATGGCTTCACAGGTGAATTCTATCAAGCATTTAGAAGAAGAGCTAACTCCCATCCTTTTCAAACTCTTCCAAAAATTTGCAGAGGAAGGAACACTCCCAAACTCATTCTATGAGGCCACTATCACCCTGATACCAAAACCAGAAAAAGATACTACAAAAAAAGAAAATTACAGACCAGTATCACTGATGAATATAGATGCAAAAATCTCAACAAAGTGCTAGCAAATTGAATCCAAGAACACATTAAAAGGATCATATACCATGATCAAGTGGGATTTATCCCAGGAATGCAAGGATTTTTCAGTATATGCAAATCAATCAATGTGATATACCATATTAACAAATTGAAGTGATCATCTCAATAGACGCAGAAAAAGCTTTTGACAAAATCAACACCCATTTATGATAAAAACTCTCCAGAAATTTTGCATAGAGGGAACCTACCTCAACATAATAAAGGCCATATACGACAAACCCACAGCAAACATCATTCTCAATGGTGAAGAACTGAAAGCATTTCCTCTAAGATCGGGAACAAGACAAGGATGTCCACTCTCAGCACTATTATTCAACATAGTTTTGGAAGTCCTAGCCGTGGCAATCAGAGAAGGAAAAGCAATAAAAGGAGTACAAATTGGAAAAGAAGAAGTAAAACTGTCACTGTTTGCAGATGATGTGATACTATACATAGAGAATCCTAAAAGTGCCACCAGAAAACTACTAGAGCTAATCAATGAATCTGGTAAAGTTGCAGGATAAAAAATTAATGCGGGCTTCCCTGGTGGCGCAGTGGTTGGGAGTCCGCCTGCTGATGCAGGGGGATGTGGGTTCGTGCCCTGGTCCGGGAAGATCCTGCATGCCGCGGAGCGGCTGGGCCCGTGAGCCATGGCAGCTGGGCCTGCGCGTCCGGAGCCTGTGCTCCGCAGCGGGAGAGGCCACAGTAGTGAGAGGCCCGCGTACCGCAAAAAAAAAAAAAAAAATTAATGCATAGAAGTCTCTTGCATTCCTATATTTATGATGAAAAATCTGAAAGAGGAATTAAGGAAACACTCCCATTTACCATTGCAACAAAAAGAATAAAATACCTAGGAATAAACCTACCTAGGGAGACAAAAGATCTGTAGGCAGAAAACTATAAGACACTGATAAAAGAAATTAAAAATGATACTAACAGATGGAGAGCTATACCATGTTCTTGGATTGGAAGAATCAATATTGTGAAATTGACTGTACTACCCAAAGCAATCTACAGATTCAATGCAATCCCTATCAAATCACCAATGGCATTTTTTACAGAACTAGAACAAAAAATCTTAAAATTTGTATGGAGACACAAAAGACCCTGAATAGCCAAAACAGTCTTGAGGGAAAAAAGTGGAGTTGGAGGAATCAGGCTCACTGAGTTCAGACTATACTACAAAGCTACAGTAATCAAGACAATATGGTACTGGCACAAAAACAGAAATATAGATTAATGGAACAAGATAGAAAGCCCAGAGATAAACCCATGTACCTATGGTCAACTAATCTATGACAAGTGAGGCAAGGATATACAATGGAGAAAAGACAGTCTCTTCAATAAGTGGTGTTGGGAAAACTGGACAGCTACATGTAAAAGAATGAAATTAGAATACACCCTAACACCATGCACAAAAATAAACTCAAAATGGAATAGAGACCTAAATGTAAGACCGGACACTATAAAACTCTTAGAGGAAAACCTAGGAAGAACACTCTTTGACATAAATCACAGCACAGCAAGCTCTTTTTTGATCCACCTCCTAGAGTAATGGAAATAAAAACAAAAATAAACAAATGGAACCTAATGAAACTTAAAAGCTGCTGCACAGCAAAGGAAACCATAAACAAGATGAAAAGACAGCCCTCAAAATGGGAGAAAGTATTTACAAATGAATCAACAGACAAAGGATTAATCTCCAAAATATATAAACAGTTCATGCAGTTCAATATTAAAAAAGCAAACAACCCAATCCAAAAATGGGCAGAAGACCTAAATAGACATTTCTCCAAAGAAGACATACAGATGGCCAAGAAGCATATGAAAAGCTGCTCAACATCACTAATTAGAGAAATGCAAATCAAAACTACAATGAAGTATCACCTCACACCAGTTAGAAAGGGCATCATCAGAAAATCTATAAACAACAAATACTGGAGAGTGTGTGGAGAAAAAGGAACCCTCTTGCACTGTTGGTGGGAATGTAAATTGATACAGCCACTATGGAGAACAGTATGGAGGTTCCTTAAAAAAGTAAAAATAGAATTACCATATGATCCAGGAATCTCACTACTGAGCATGTACCCAGAGAAAACCATAATTCAAAAAGACACATGTACCTCAGTGTTCATTGCAGCACTATTTGCAATAGCCAGGTCATGGAAGCAACCTAAATGCCCATCGACAGACGAATGGATAAAGAAGATGTGGTACATATATACAATGGAATATTACTCAGCCTTAAAAAGGAATGAAATTGGGTCATCTGTTGAGACGTGGATGGATCTAGAGACTGTCATACAGAATGAAGTAAGTCAGAAAGGGAAAAACAAATATTGTATATGAACACATATATGTAGAACCTAGAAATATGGTACAGATAAACCGGTTTGCAGGGCAGAAATGGAAACACAGATGTAGAGAACAAACGTATGGACACCAAAGGGGGACAGCAGCAGAGGGTGGTGGTGGTGGTGTGATGAATTGGGAGATTGGAATTGACATGTATACACTGATGTGTATAAAATTGGTGAGTAATAAGAACCTGCTGTATAAAAAAGTAAGTACAATAAAATTCAAATATTCAAAAAAAAGAAGATGATATATAAATGGTCAATAAGCACATGAAAAGCTGCTCAACATCATTAGTCATTAGGGAAATGCAAATCAAAACCAGTGAGTTATTACTTCACACCCACTAAACTGTCTATGATTAAAAAAAAAAAAGGGAAACAACAATTGTTGGTGAAGATATGGAGAAACTGGAACCCTTATACACTGTTGATGGGAATGTAAGATGGTGCAGCCACTGTGGAAAACAGTTTGGCAGTTCTTCAGAAAGCTAAATGTAGAATTACTCTATGACTCAACAATTCTACCCGTAGGTATATACCCCAAATAATTGAAAAGAGGAACTCATACAGATACTTGTATGCCAATGTTCATTGCAGCATTATTCACAATAACCAACAGGTGGAAACAATCCAAATGTCTATCAACAGAATAGATAAATTAAATGTGTATATACATAAAACAGAATATTTTTCAGACATAAAAGGAATGAAGTTCTAATGTATGTGATGACATAGATGAATCTTGAAAACATTACACTAAGTGAAATAAGCCAGACAAAAACAGACAAGTAGTGTATAATTCCACTTACATGAAATATCTTGAATAGACAAATTCATAGTGACAATCAGTAGATTAGAATTCAGCAGGGGCTTGGGGTAGGGAAGAATGGGGAGTTATGTCTGATGGTTGCAGAGTTTCTCTTTGTGACGATGAAAAAATTTTGGAAATATATAGTGGTGATAACTGCACAATATTGTGAATTTAATTAATGCCACTGAAATGTATACTTAAAAATGGTTAAAATGGCAAATTTTATGCTATATATATTTTACCATGATTTAAACAATTAAAAAGTTAAAAGAAAATTCTGTCATGAACATTGCCAGTTGCTTCCTTCTTCCCAGTACATGCCCAGCTTGGTTCAGGAGGCTAATCCTCCTGAGTGTATCCATGTAACCAGCAGCCAGGAATAGACAAGGGAAAGAGTGGTCCAATCACCATGGTCCCATCCCTTTTGCCCTCTTGCCTGTGATTGGCTTAGGCAGACAGGTGTAAGCCAATCAGTGAATGGGATATCTTGAGGACTGTTATGGGTGCAGCAGGAGTAGTCAGGTAGCCTAAACGGCCCAATCAGACTGAAGGTAAGAATATTCATTCCATTGTGAGAGGTTCATTTTCTCTCTCCTTTCCTCCTGATGAATATTGAGTGGGGTATATTTTCTAGATAAATGCTTCCTTATGGAGATATATATGTGGGGTGGGGTGGGAGTAGTTATCTGAAGAATGAATAATCTTTTCTCTTCTATTCCTCCACACCTCACTATGAATATTCTAAAGACAGTCGAGGTCATTCATGTTTGGGATTTGTATCATGTAGGTTCCATTGTATGTCCTACTTTGCACAAGCCAGGGGAAAGCATAACTGAGACTCTTGTCAGGGAGCCCTCCTGAGATGGGACCTGTTACTTCCCTGCTGCTGTAGAAGGTGCGCTCACTTCTTTCTGGAGCCTTGGGGATTCTCTCCATAGTTGAAAGTCAGAGTCCCTGCAAAATAAGTCACAGGCACTTTGGGGAAATCGTTTGCTTGTTTGTTATGGCACTGCAGAATAAAATGCAGAGGGAGAAAACAGGGGAATACTGGCTTTGTTGTTCTAACAACCTCACATCTTAAGTACTGCAATATATGCCTCAGCTGAGCTTACTGCTGTGTGATTGATTCTACCTGACTAGTTCTCCACTGGGTCCCCTCCAGCAGAGACAGGCCAGCAGGGGTCTGTCTGGGCATGCTTATCTGGATGAGTATTTGTTTCTTCTTTTGCTCTATCTTCTCTGTGGGGCAAATGGTAAGGGGGCTGACAACTTCCCCATCTGTCCCAGCGCCTCTTACTCTGCTGATGTTACCAGTGAACAATGGAGCTGTCACTCACAGCTCTCCCTCTGACATCAGTCAGCTTCCCTGAGGAAAAGATGAATTATTGAATAACTAATGTGGGGACAACTGGGTAGCCATGTGGGAAAAAAAAAATAAAGTTAGAACCACAATCTCACTTTACCACAAAATAAATTCCAGATGGGTAAGAGTTTTAAACAGAACAGAATAAAACCATGAAATTACAAGAAACTATGCCAATAAACTTGAACACTCTGACAAAATGGAAACACCTTTAAAAAATTATAAAATCCTATCATTGAGAGGGAAGAAGAAATAGAAAACTTAACATTCCAATAGACACTAAATAAAGAGAAAGAATAGTTAAATATTCCCTTCTCCAAAAACGAGCAAAAGCCAGATAATTTGTGAGTTTTACTAAGCTACTAATGATGAGGTATTTCTTATCTTATTCATTATTCCAGAAAGTAGAAAAGGATATCAAGTCACCCAGCTCAGAGTTTAACCACAATTCCAAAATTTCATAAGTACAAAACAAGAAAACTGTAGGCTCATTTCACCTTTTAAAATAAATAGAAACCTTTATTTGATTTTGGAATCAAATTCAATATGCATTAACAAGTTCATTCAACATGCTCATGGAAGGTTTATCTTCCATATAAGGATGGGCCAAAATTAAAAAACAAAACAAAACCTCTCAATGTCATTATATCAATATAGGCAGGAAAAAATTGATAAAGTTCAACACATCATTATTTTCTAATTAAAAAATGTATTAATGAATAATGTACTTACAAAAATGTATACAAATCATAAGTGTACATATCAAGTAATTTTCATAAACTGCAAAGCAACCAGCACCCACAATCCTAAATGTCACCACTACACCCCTTTCCTTCAACCCTGACAAGGGCAATATTTGATGTCCCTGTCTTTTTCAATTTAGCCATTCTGGTAAGTTGACAACCATCTAACAATGAAAAATATTTTAGCAAAGTATAGTATAAGGAAAGAGACTTCCTCAATTTAGTAGAGTTTATAAACCAAAAACCTTCAGCAAACATCATATTTAATGCAGAAATTTTAGATCCGTTTCCTTTAGAATCAAGAAGAAATTAAGAATGACCTCTCTTGCTGCCAGATTTTACATGGTATTGAAGGTTCTGGAAAATACCATCAGATAAGAAAAGGAACAGCAGTTATAAGAATTGGAAGGATGTAACCCATAGATGTAACCCATAGACTCTATTTACAGATGATTTTCTACATAGAAAACACAACAGAATCAACAGAAAATAATTAAATCTAATACGAAAATTCATTGAGGTTGCTAGATACAAGGTCAATTTATAAAAATCCATAGCATTTACCTTCAACAAAAATAACCATCCAAAATACAATATAAAGTAAGATATTCACAGTAGTTATAAAGACTATAAATTATCTAGGAATTGAGAGAAACTACACAAAGTATCAACAGAGGATAATGTAAAACTTAAAGGACATGAAACATCTGAATAAATACTCATGATTGAATAAATTAAGTTCATAACTATAAAGGTGTTAATATTGTCTCTGTTAATCTAACAATTCAATACAATCCCAACAAAAATTCTAGGCTGATATTCTGAGGGCTTCAACAGAATTACTATTAAATTTATAGAAAAGAATACGTATTCATAAATAATTAAGATTATTTTCAGAAAGAAGAGCAAGGAGGCGGATTTATCCTACTACTTATGAAGAGGATTACCAAAGTAAAAACAGTGTGATACTGGTGTAAAACAGGCAAATAGGAATGCTTGATGGCTCAGGGACAAACTCATGCATACATGATATTTGATGAAATATACAAATAAATTAACAAATAGAAAATATTGGGGAAACTGGCTACTTACCTTAACTCATATACAAATGGGGAATCCAGCTGCATTAAAGACCTGTGAAAAGTAAAATTATAAAACTAATGGAAGAAATAAAAGGAGAATAAGCATGATGAAGGGGGTCACACCTCTTTAAAAAGAACAGATTGTTTGCAGAAAAGGAAATACAAATGTCTCTTAAACATAGAAAAAGACTTTCAACTTCACTCAAGATTAAATTAAAGCTATAATGAATACAATTTTTTTTTCATTTATCACATTGGCAAAGATGTCAAAGTTCAATAAAGGTTCAGTTGCAGGCAACAGAAACCACCTCGCTGGTTTAAGCAGAAATGGTTTTCATAAGAGAACTGGGTGCTGACAAAATAGTTCAGAGATCTGTAGGAGGAGAATCTAGGTCAGTTTCCCAGGAGACATTCCCAGCCCCCAGAATCACGCTGCCAAGATGGAGAAGTCTGTGGCTACATGATGGGGGGTGAGGGGGGGTAGAGGAAGGAGGTGTGGGAAGGCAGTTGAGAAGGCCAGGCGGAAGACATAGGAGGAGTACCATGCCTCACCCTGCATCCTGCAGGAAAAGGGGGGGGGGCAGTCAAGGAAGTGAGGGAATGAGAGAGTTTCAAGAAAATTCAGATTAAGTAAAGGACTAAAAGGTACTCAGATTCCACCTGGTCTATTACTTCTGCAAAGAGCATATTTCTCCTCTGGACATTCTCTGAGGGTCCTGCCTCCTCCTAGGTACCAATATTGTCTGCCTGGGGACCGAATAATCCAGCTTCTCATTGGACAAACGTCACAACTTCCATCTCAGAACATACATAAGCAACATCCCACCAGAATCTGCGATTTCACAGCAGGCACCTGTGAAGGTGAATGCATATTTTTCCCACAATATTTTTGTGACTTTTCCAAATAGCCATCCTTTAGCCATGGACTGCATTTTTAGTTGGGAAGCTTACTCTGGGCAATAGGACCTGGTGTCCTTTCTGATGCTCAGTATACCACGAAGTAGCCCTCTGTTAGCATACAGCTAACCAAAGTGGCAGCCTCATTTTTCTTTTCAATTTTATGGTGCCTGTAGGTCACCTTTGATCTGCCAGGGCCTAGAACTGAACTCCAGTCATTCCTAGGGATCTGAGGCTGTTCTTTGAACGTGTTGATAAATGCCAAGATTTAAAACAGGCCTTGGAAAAAGATGCACAATAAATACGTAATTCAAGCTGGGACTCAGGCATCAAAATGTATTTACCTGGGCAGTGAAATATTTAAGTGACATGCTGCTAAGCTGTTGGTGATCATGGATGACATACTTATTTATGTCCATAAAGGAAAAAAAAAAAAAAAGACCCCAAGCACTTCAAACTGATTGTTTACCTGAGCCTAGAAGAGTGAAGAGAGATGAGCAAAACTTCTGTGAGCTTGTAGAATTGTCTCTATAGACACATTAAAGCGATGCAGCTTGTAACATCTTTTCGAGAGCCCACCTGCTTAGGGGTGATGGGAGGACTGATGAAGAGGAAAGTATTGCATGATGGGGAGGTCTCAGAAGCAGTCAAGTGGCTCAAATCATTAGTCTGGAGCTTTGAACTGGTTCAAGATTGGCCTTAATTATTAACCTTCTTTAATATTTCAGAGTATCTATAATAAAAGAAGCATGGTGCATTTAATTTATAGTTATGCAGTCAGAGACTGTTAGACCTGAAAAGGACTCAGATCATCTTGGGCAGCTGCTGGCTCCTTTTATCTTCTTCAGAGTAACTGAGAAATACCACTGTTTCTCTTGGTAGCAGTGCTCTTGAAGGCAATGGTTCTCATGGTTGAAGGGTGGGGGTGACCTAAGGGGACGGGGTTGTCCACGAGTAACAAAGTCTCCATTGTTGTGTTGAATTTGAAAAATGCCTCATTTAGGAGATCTCAAATTAAAAAGAATTCATTCAGAGTAAATTTATCATTTATTTTATTTTATTTATTTATATTTTTTGTCTGCAAAGGGTCTTTGTTCCTGCGCACCGGCTTCCTCTAGTTACCACGAGCGGGGGCTACTCTTTGTTGCAGTGCACGGGCTTCTTCTCATTGAGATGGCTTCTCTTGTTGTGGCTCGCGGGCTCTAGAGCACAGGCTCCATAGTTGTGGCGCACGGGCTTAGTTGCTCCGCGGCATGTGGGATCTTCCTGAACCAGGGATCGAATCCATGTCCCCTGCATTGGCAGGTGGATTCTTAACGACTGTGCCACCATCTATTTTATTTATTCGTTTCTTAGCATACAAACAAGCAAGGGACCAATGGCTCCCTGGCTGATATTTTCATCATTAACCCCTTCCCTGAATTCCAAATGTGTGGTGTATGTCCAACAGGCATCTCAAAATTATTTTGGCTGAAACAGGACTCATTTTTTTTTTTTACAGTATCTTCCGATTTATTTTTTTTTTAATTTTTATTTTATACTGGAGTATAGTTGATTAACAATGATGTGTTAGTTATAGGTGTACAGCAAAGTGATTCAGTTATCCATACAAGTATTGAAACAGGACTCTTGACTTATTCTCTCCACTCATTCATGAGTTATTACCACTGCAGGAAAGGATACCACAGTTTTTAGTGGAGACTGGAAGGATGGTGGCCCATGCCATGTGCTGGCGAAATACTTGGTAATAGTACCACCTGTGATATCTCAAAACTAGACAATTACCCAAGTAATTAAACACTCCTAGTTTAAAGGGAACAGTTCATAAAGCAGAATGTTAATAGTGTGTGTTGGCTGCTATTGGCTGAAAATAAAAGAGAATAGAGTCAAGAAATCTGGGGTCTTGTACACTTGGATGAGGCAATGGATTTTCAGTTCCAAACAGGAAAGATTAACATTGAGAAATGCTTGAGCAAAAGAGGCAGTTAAAACTCAGACTTGTAGCAAGGACCAAAATAAGGGTTTGCTCATCACATTCATTGTTTAAGACATCTGAATGGAATTAAGATGATGATCCATACAAATTTTTAGGTGGCCAAAATAGCTCATGGGAAAGAGACCAAGTGTCTAGATATCTGAAATTAAGGGGGGGTGGGGGGAAAGCATTTCTCAAGAACTCTGGTGTGACAATGGCACATGGAGTTGATTAGAATTAAATCAGTAAATCAGAATTAAATCAGAAGATGACTATGCTTTTAGATTTTAGAGAGTGATGTACTGCAGAAGAAACCAAAATCTGGACCAAAGTGGTTTGTAACTGAGAATTTATGATCTTTGGACCCCAGACCTTCTATAGAAAGGAGGTAGAGTCTGATGCTCAGCCCTGAAAAAAGGCGCATTCTCTACTACCCTCTTTGGATGCAGCCAGTGAGAATAACAGACAAGGAAGGTCCTCCCCAAAGGGCAGAGCCAAGGGTCCCTGGAAGCTCCACATCTGGAACAGAGTTAGGACCTAATTAAGGAACATTTGCCTTCCTGGGTAGGGGGTTCCCCTTGAGTCTCCTCAGCAGGATTTCAGAATCCCAGTGGGCCGGTGTGGCCATGTGTCTCTCACCCTTTCTTAGTGGAAGCATGTGTTTTGGTTGCTTCAATCCCTGTCTCTCTACTGTGTGTCTGTGCAGTGGGGGAGGGTGGACAGCTTTTATTTGGGGTTCATGGATCCTGGATCTAGAGGAGCCACATCTAGTCCGGACTCCATGCACTGATGGTCCCGCATCATTGCCTAGTATAGAGACCTCCTGCAGGAGCCTGGACTTTGTGTCTGAGGCCCCGACCTGAACGGGCCCCTGGGACATCACTTGCAGCATGTGGTCTAAACGTGATCCTTGAATAAATGAGTAAAGGACTAAGGGGATTAATGATTGGATTTCTCAAAACCTGCTCCAAGGTCCTGGAGAAACAAAGATGAATGAGGGGCCCAGGATGACATCAGAGGAGGTGGAACGTGGGGGACAAAGTCTCAGAACACAGGGACCAGAGGAGCTGGGTGTGAGCAGGAGGTGGGGCTGGTGGGTGCTGCTTTGCATTGCCCAGAGGAGGCAGCCCAGGGGTCCTCATAGACAGAGGACCACTGTCTTTGGGCCGAAACTGGCTCACAGGTGCAACACCATTCCTTCTCTGCAGTATGAGCTTCTTCCAAAGGCCCCAGTAACCACCCTACCGGCCACGACGTGTGGCAGGAGGAGGGGTAAGATTGGGGGGTTGCGGGAGAGGGTAGAACTTTTTTTTTTTTTTTTGCGGTACATGGGCCTCTCACTGCTGTGGCCTCTCCCGTTGCAGAGCACAGGCTCTGGACGCGCAGGCTCAGTGGCCATGGCTTACAGGCCCAGCTGCTCCGCGGCATGTGTGATCTTCCCGGACCGGGGCACGAACCTGTGTCCCCTGTGTTGGCAGGCGGACTCTCAACCACTGTGCCACCAGGGAAGCCCAGGGTAGAACCTTTAACAATGCTCCTTAGAGCAAAGCTGTGACTTGGCCTGTGGTTTATGGACCCACCTTGCTGACTTATGTGTGAAACTCCTCTATCCTATGGGATGACTCACTGTAGGGTGGCACATACGTGGTGACTCCCATGCTGGGTGATTCACGCCAAGGTGACTCACACACAGGAGGTAACTCACCCAGGATCTCTCGGTGCAGAAGTTGTTTGAGCCCTATTTTTCTTTGTTTATTTGTTTGAATTTTATTTTTTTCTTTTTCATCATGGTTTATCACAGGATATTGAATATAATTCCCTGTGCTATACAATAGGACCTTGTTGTTTATCCATTCTCTATAATACTTTGCATCTGCTAATCCCAAACTCTCAATCATCCCTTCCACAAACCCTCCCCCTTGGCAACCACAAGTCTGTTCTCTATGTCTGTGAGTCTATTTCTGTTTCATAGATAAGTTCATTTGTGTCTTATTTTAGATTCCACATATATGTGGATATATGGTATTATGTGGATAGTGATATCATATAGTATTTGTCTTTCTCTTTCTGACTTATTTCACTTAGTTTGATAATCTCCAGGTTCATCCATGTTGCTGCAAATGCCATTGTTTCATTCTTTTTTATGGCTGAGTAATATTCTGTTGTCTATCTATCTATCTATCTATCTATCTATCTCAAATCTCCTTTATCCAATTCATTTGTCAATAGACATTTAGATTGTTTCCAGGTCTTGGCTATTGTAAGTTGTGTCTGAGCCCTATTTTGATGTGGCGCCCAGCACTACCTTTTCTGGGTTTTCTTGGTGATGGACATGGTGGCCTCTATTCAGGCTGGTGAGTACCTGACCACAGCCCGGACAGTTTTGGACCATCCACTTCATTTTCATTTGGTCCCGGCATTACTGGTCCTGCCCAGTAATGTGAAAAATATCGTCTGGGCCTGAAATATCTGCTTGAATTAAAACCCAGGCAAGAAAAAAAATGAAGGCTAATGGTCCCGAGTCACAGGCTCCCCCAGTCAAGCGTGGGCTGTTTCAGAACGTTCTGGGAGACCTGCAGTGAGAGATCTTATGATGATTTATTGTATGAGTACTTCAGCGACCAGATCCCATGGGAAGCTCGTGGGGTGCAGAGCTTATAGAAGGGTGTCAGAGAAGCCCCCTCGCTCAGTCCCATGGCTTGGCCCCCACAAGTCCCATTCTCAGGAAACCTCTGCATCAGGCAGGACCAAGCGGAGCTGTGGAGTCAGCTCACGGTTCTACCCTTATGCAGCTGAGAGGAGGCCCTGCAAGGTCATGTTGGCTCTCTGATCTTCATTTTCCCCACCTCCGATTATATTTTAATTGTATGGTTGTGGAAGGACTGTATGAAAGGTGCTGGATACAGAGCAGATACTCAGTAACTGCCCTAGGAAAAAGGAGGAGGCATTAAAGGCCCTGTTCCAGAAATCAGGGGATGTGGGCCTTGAGTAGATCTTAAAAGTTCTCATTACAAGAAAAACAAAAATTGTAACTAGGTGTGGTGACGGATATTCACTAAACTCATTGTGGTGATCATTTCACAACATGTGCAAATAGTGAATCTTGTTGTACACCTGAAACTAATACAATGTTATATGTCTGTTATATATCAATTTTTCAAAAAGGAATGTTTTAGATCCTAAAACTGGAAGTCCAGGGAGAGAGGGCTCAGGCATGGCCAAGTCCGGAGGCTCAGAGGATGTCACCAGGAGGCTCTCCACCCCTGGTGGCTTGGCCTTCCTCTGGGTGTACTTTTCCCAGGTGGGTGGCACAGATGGTCCCCACAGCCCCAGCCCTGGTGGGTTCTGAGCACCTGTGACTCCTCCACCCAGTCACCATGGAGACCTGCCCAGAAGGTTCTGACTGGCCACATGGCAGCCCTGCCGCAGCAGTGATCACGCTGATTGGCCAACTTGGGTCACTTGTCTGCTGCATAGGTGGGAAAGGCAGCTGGGGATCCAGCTGTGCTCAGAGGCTGGGGGAGAAAGTGCTGTCAGGCAAGGGGGGGCCCCACACTTTGGAACAGGAACCTCACAACCACAGCCACATCCTCAGAGAAGGGAACAAGTGACTTGGGAAGCACATATTTCAAGGAAAACAGAGAAGCTTGTTGGAGTACAGGTGTCCTTCCTATCAGCTGGACACTCAGAGAGAAGAGGAACTTAGGATTTGGGGGCAGAAGAGAAAGAGACTGGGTTGAGGAGCAGAAAATTGAGATTTTTTTCTGAAACCATCCAGATATGAACTCTGTAAAAATATTCCATGCAACCCTGAGAAATGTCCCCAGAGACCAGCAATCCCAAGACCACAATTTAAAACTTTCCACCCTAGGACTGTGATTTCTAGCACTTATAGTTAAAGACTGAGTTTGAGTTTGCATTTTGCAAATCGTTCCCTCATTTTGCTTTTTCACAGTGACTCGGGGAATTGCACTCTTTATGTAGTATCTTATGGTGGCTGGTTTCCTTCCATCTTTTTAAAATAATGCATTTCCATTTAGCTTGGGCTGTCTTCTGGGATTAATTAGTGACTGCACAAGTACATGAGGCTTTGGTGGCCAGTGCCTCTTGACAGATGGCACCTGGAAAAAAATGGGAAATGATTGCAGAGACGGTAATTATGACTTTCTGGGTGTGAGAATTTTATGAAATACCTTAAGGGTTGAAGCTCCCACCTAAGTTCTTGGGACCCCTGAGCCCCATGGCTGGGCAGAGGCCGTTCACCCTCCTTCTGAGCTCTGGTTGGAAATGGTATTTCCTATTACATGGAAGGCAAGTGGGACAAAAAAGAAAAAAAAAGGGAATTTGATTTATACACAAGACTTCTGTTCCATAATTACGGTCTAGAATTAATTGAATACCCTGTAGCTTTTTGTACTGTATATGCTAATGCTGACCCAAAATGGATTCTCTTCTATATTTCTGTATTAACTTATCTTAAATTGACATACTGTGAATAACAACCCCCTGTACTGCTGGACTAGGCAAGTTTATAATTTGCAGTTCAAGCTTTTATTCTATTCAATTTGTTTAGGTAATTTATTTTTCTAGGAAGGGAAAAAAAGACCTAAATTACAGGAACTAACAGTCCCTGTTGCCAGAAAGTGCCAAGGATTTGGAGTGAATAAATACTCCTGAAATGAGCTGATTGCGACATTGTGTAGGGAACTCGGTGAGCAGTCATGCTAGTTTTATTTTATGGACCATATTGAATTAATTTAATTATGGAATATCAGTGCTCTGCCTGGTAATTAGCATTGCAGCGATTTCTCCAAGCACAAGCTCCAGTGACGACTAGGGCTGTGCGGGCGCCAGGGTGCTGTCTTGCAGAGGTGGGCACTGACCCGAGGTAGCCCCTCTGAGACAGGAGGCCAGGTGGCCAGCTCCCCGGGATGACAGTTTGGGGATTCTCACTTTATCCTCTCATTATTCCAGACTCTCTCTTCCCCGAGAAATAGACGCAGGAGCCAGGCAGAGGGAGGTCAATACAGCATCTTACTTCTTGCCTTATTATGGTTTATTGCGATGCTATCGTGTAGTCTGATTTTTGGCTTTCACCTATGGGAAAACTTAACCTTTCACGTCCAGCTCAGCAGGCATCTCGGCACCTCACCCCCACATCAGATGGTACCTGCCTGAACCACAGCTGTGCCTCTCCCACCCCTACCCCCCACCCATGGAACCCAGGCTTTCTAAAAGCAGGATAGGAAAGACCTTCTCTGCAGGCTCTGGTCACTTCCTTCTGTCACCACGGTGACCGTTTAAAACCTTCTCACGTTACTCCCCTCACCCCAGCTGGTGGCTGACCTCTTCTTTTGCCAGTAATTGGAAGACTTCATTAGATAGGAATTCCCTGCACCCCAGCGAGTTAACAAGCTGAGCTGTGTCCCCATTGGCCCTCCCCCTCCCTCCCGTCCCCCCTCTTCCCTCCACTCTCAGTGGGAATGACCCAGTGCTCAGAGACAATCCCTCCACATGTCCTGGGTTCCAACCCTTCCTGCCTCCTTGGAGATTTGACTCCTTCGACTTCATCTCTTCTCTATCCTATATCCTCACACCTCTTTGTGTTGGTTCCTTCTCAACAGCATTTAAATCCACTCAAATCTGCTAATATGAAGAAAATTCTACTCTGACCCATCTTTCTCCAGCTTCCGCCCTCCTCCCAGTTTCCCTTTCACAGCTGGGGGCTCTCTCTCCTCACGTCCTTTCCTGCATCTGTGAAGTTGGCACCTGGCCTCATCTCTCCCCTGAAACCTGGACCAAGGGCCATTCTCAGGCCTCATCTTACTGATATTATAGCCTTGGTCCCTTGTAGATGGGAGTGTAGCATAGCGGTTAGGAGCTTGGGATCATAACCTCTCTGTGTCTCAGTTTTCTCAACGGTGAAAAGGGAGTAATAATAGTGTACATGGAAGTGCTCAGAATGCTACCTGGCATCTCACAAGCACTCAGTAAGTGCTTTTGATTATGAATATTGACCACTCCCGCCTAAACCCCATGCTTGTGCATCCAACTGTCTACTGGGAGTGTTTCCTTCTCGATCTTAACCCTTCAGCACCGAGCCATCACCTTCCGCCCACGCCTCCTCTCCAGCCTGCCCTTTCTCCATGATTTCATCCACCGGATCCTGGCTCTTGGCCCCACCTTCTCCTTTAGCACCCAGGGCTAATCAATAACCAAACCCTCTTCTAGAACTTTCTTTTATATTTGCAAATTCTGTCTGCTGTTCTTCGTCGTCATTGCCAGTACCTGGGAGAACACCGCCCCTGTGTCCTGACTGCCTGTCTCCTCTTGATTTTGGATCTGTTTTTGGAGTGGCTGTTCTGTGTTCGCGTACTGCATGAACCCTTCAGTGGCTCCCCTGTTCCAGAGAGGAAATGACATTTTCCGGAGGCCGTGCGGGGCGCACTGTGACCTACCCTTACTGCTCCTCCAGCCCAGGCCTCTCCGTTTGCCCCTCAGCCCTGCTCTGGGAGTAGCAGCATTGAACTGTCTGCAGTCACACGAGTATATTTGTTGCTGGAAATGTGACAATACCGCAGACTCAGCAGAGAACCACGCAAGGAAAGTAGAATCAGGGACAGTGCCTGTGTTGGCTCCCTGTGAAGGAGGCTTCTTGGACGCCCCTCATGCTATTTCCACACGCTTGGAAGAGGGAGAAGGCTCGCTTCTAGGAGCAGGGGAAGTGAGGACGGGTGACCATGTGCCAGCCATGGGTCAATCTTTACGGAGGTCGAAGGGGACTGGGTCCTGGAGACACCAGCCGTGCAACCATGTGTGCTGTGGCCCTTCCCGGCCGGCGTGGACCGTGGAAAGGTGAACTGTGGCGCCTTGGTCTGGTCTACGAGTCCTGTCCAGCTGACTCTGTGGGTCTGTCCCCTGTGTCCCTGTGCATGGAACACCAGGGCTGGGGACCTCTTACTGCAGTGCCTGCACCCATGCCCCACTTCCCATGGCCACTGGCTCTGAGTGTCCTCTGACTCCCCTCCCCCTCTGATCTCCTTTGGGTCCTCTGGGTAGAGAAGCTTCCAGATGACACTGCTATGACTCCCCAGGTCCCCTATGTGGCCTGCAGGGAGGTTCACCAACTTGCCAAAGGTCACACTGCAGTTAGATGGAGGAGTTGGAATTGGAAATTTGGCCATACTGGCTTCTTCCCTGCACCTCCTATCATTTCAAAAATAAAAAAGCCTCATAAAGACAATCCTCTTTCTGGTCAAAGCACTTGGGTTGTACCAGTGGTTGGTATTTTGAGGGAGAAGAGATTTGTGCAGTTCCTGGCTTTTGGATATCTGAAAAGAGCCCCAAAGATGCTAAGTCTAGACCATAAAGAGTGTAGAAGGTGGAGAGGAGAGGCATAAAGCGTCCTTGCCAGTACCAAGGTGAATGACAGCAGGCTGAAAACTCAGGAGAGCAGGGTGGCTAGAAACCCAGCTAAACCTAGAGTGTCCCAGAGCAGAGGATATGTGGAGCTGCTGCTGCCCTGTCTCCCCCTCCGTGGACCCCCTGCTGCCCTCGGGGCATCTATTGGTGGGGCTGCAGGCCTCCAGCAGTGTGGATGGCAGTCAGCAGGAGACAGGAGAGGCCTGGGCAGGGTGCCTGAGGCAGCCGCACCGACTTGTGCTCAGCACCTGCCCCCCCTCACAGTGGCAAGGAACAGTCCACAGACACCACCCACGATGATAGGCTGGGGGGCTGCAAAGAACCTGAGCTGGTGAAAAGACTGTGATGAGCTGGGATCACCTCAGGAGTAGCCAGTAGGGGAGGCCCCAGGGTTGAGTGGAGACAGAGGAATGTCCCTTGGCCCCTGAGAGGCAGTGCGGAGAGCCCTGGGGCCCCGCCTGCCATGCCTAGATGCCCGAGGTTCCTATGGTACCCAAGCCTCGTTTTCTGCCATTTTCACTTAATGGAGATAACTTTCGGCTCTGCAGCCTCCAGCAAGGTAGGGCTCAGGGCCAGCTGGGCTGGGCAGGATGCACAGCTCGTGAAACTGGGGAACCGGGTGATCTCAGGGGGCTCCCTGGTTACCCCATCTCCACCCTAGGCTGAGGACTCCCCAAGAGGGAGAGAGGGAGGGAAGAGGAGAGAGCGAAAAAGAGACTGAGAATGAGTCTTTTTATTTTCTCCTTAAAGGAGCAGTCACCCAAATCACACTGGGGCCAGGGGTGGAGGAAAACATTTCTGATGCTCATTCATCCTGAAATACCTGGCTCAGATGGTTGTGGATGCTGCCAGAATTCACCTCGGAGAGAGACACGTGCAGAGAAGTATTCCAGCTGCGCAGAGCCACAGGGAAATGGGCACCCCAGAGGTCAGGGTGCTGAGGGTGGCATGCAGGTGAGTCCCTTCAGCGACAGGGAAGCCCTGGCTCGGGCCCATCCCCAGCCCTCCCAAGGCTCAGGCAACCCCTGGGACGAGCAGGGCAGGTGTCCAGTGCCGGGTGGAGGGGCCCACTGAACCTCTTCTCCCCCTGCAGGGTGGGTGTTGTGATCCCCACTGAAGGGTGAAGAAAGCAAGGCTCAGACAGCTGAAGGAACTCATCTGGGCAGCGGGGACTTCAGATCAGACTTTTCTGTAAAGCTCGTGTGCTTCCTACTGCCTTGCACTGTCATCCCCAAGTCCCCAAAGTCAAAAACTTAAAGTTATGTCTGTACAATGCTGAGTCCGTGCACGTGGACAGCGTCTGTTCGTCCAGATGCACAAACTGCAGAAGCTGGTTTCAGTTCCCTCTGCTGAGCCAGGCCAGCAGAACACCAGGGACGGGGCTGTGGCATCCTTGCTCCGCCGTGTGCCCTGGAGGCTGCAGTGTGTGGCTTGGCCCACAGTAGTGGCTGCCACGAAACAGGCTGTGTTTTAAATCACCCGTGGGCATCAGGGAGGGCTGGGCTGGGGAGTGGGGTCCCCTGTGGCTCACAGGAGGCGCTGAGGCTGTGCCCCCAGCCCTCACAGGGCTGCCAGTCTCGGGGAGCGTGAAGGGCTAATTTCATGGCTGATAAAACTCTCTGTACACGAGACTTCACAGACAAATGAGAGCACCGCTCTTCTCCTTTTATTATGACATTTATTTTCTCCTTTCCTTGAGAGTGGGACATGTTCCAGCCTCCCTCGGTCCTGGCTCCTGTGACCCTATGAGAGGGATCAGGGCTTCAGGGATGAATGCATGACACCAGAGGGTGACGTACGGGCTCCCAGGTGCCCAGCCACATGGGAACAGAGCCGGGTCCTTCTCCCCACCAGGAGCAGAGGGACTGATGTGAGGATCCCAGTGGGTCTGCCAGAGACCCCATGTCATCCTGGAGGGTTTGTTCTGATAGGGTTTGAAACAACGGGGCTTAGTTTGATGGAGAAATGGTCTAATCAGCCTGTTTCTTCTTATGGCCGTCCAGATATACCCTGCATTCCACGAAATCTCCAGAAGCCAGCTCATCCTACTAATCCAGGAGGCCCTCTCAGGTGCCCTGGCTCACAGCCATCTCTTTTCCCAGAACTCTGTCCGAGGCCGACTCTCCTAACCCTGGGCCAGCTGTGCCATTTCAGTACGTTCTCCCTGGGGCCCGCATCATTTGCCCCATAGTAGAGATTCGGTCTGGTGGGTGAGCCCCCCAGCTGGTAAGTGATGGAGCCTGATGTGGTCCGCAGCCCATCTGGTCCGAGTACAGAGTCTGATCCAGGCTGGGGTCACATGACAACTTTTCACAGGTCACGCTTTATCACCTCAGAGAGTTTGGTTTTTCTCCCTAATTACACGGGAAACTTCTTGGGAGTAGGTACCATATTTTATTTTCTCCTGTTCCCTCTCTCAAGTACGAAACACAGACACACACACACACAAATACACACACAAAACAAAAGCACAAAAAGCCACTGACAGATCAACACACACAGGACACACACACAATGCATGGCTGCCTAGACGTGTCTGAATCTTCATGCGAGGCTAGGTGTGCATGACAGAGACACGGTCACTTTCATGCAATTCCCGAGTACACTGGAGTGATGAGGAAAGAAGTGTGAAAAAGGGGTTTCGGCAGAAGGCAGGACTCATGGCTACCCTGTGTGTGTTCGGCCCCTCCTGCAACCTCTGGGTCTGGCCTGAGCCATATGGGTGGGGGACCTGGAATCACAGCTCACTGGCTGTTCATTGAAAAAGTGTCAGGAGCTCTCCCAGCCTCACGTTGTGTTCAGTGAAAAAAGTAAAGTGTGATCAGCCTGCCTTGCCCCCGGGTTGTGTGGTGATTAGATGAGAACGCAAGCTACAACGTCTGTTTCGTAAGAAAGAAGAGACCTATCATTTCTCCCTGAACTGCAGTGCGGCAAAGCACGTATTAGGGAGTTAATTTTATGTGCCCACCCGTCCGGGCCCTTGGGATGCCCAGGTATTTGGTTAATTTCTGTCTGTGAGGGTGATTCTAGGTTTGAATCCGTAGGCTGAGTAAAGTAGATGGTTCTGCCCAGGCCATTGAAGCCCGAGCAGGAAGGTACTCTGTCCTCCGCCTGCCTTCCAGCCCGGGCTTGATCTTCTGCCTCTGGACTCAGACTTACATGGGAACTTACACCATCAGCTGTCTCGTCCTTCGTACTCTAGACCTTGGGATTTCTCAGCTTCCATAATCATGTGAGCAGATTCTTTATAACAAATCCTTTATCTGTCAATGTATTTATGTATGTATCTACTATCTGTCTGTCAATCTACAATCTCTCTCTCTCTCTCTCTCTCTCTCTCTCTATCTAACATCTATCATCTACCTATCTATATCTATCATCTACCTGTCTATCTATATCTATCATCTACCTGTCTATCTATATCTATCATCTACCTATCTATATCTATCATCTACCTGTCTATCTATATCTATCATCTACCTGTCTATCTATATCTATCATCTACCTGTCTATCTATATCTATCATCTATGTATCTATGTATCTATCTCTATCATCTATCTATATATCTATTTTATTTATCTATCATCTATCTATTATCTATCTATCATCTATCAATCAATCACCTAACTATCTAATATCTATCTATCATTTCTCATCTATCTATCTATCATGTATCTATCATCTATCTTTCTATTATCTATCTATCTATCATCTATCTATCTTTCTATCATCTATCTATCTATCATCTATCAATCATCTATCTATCTATCAATTATCTATCTATCAATTATCTATTTATCTATCTATCAATTATCTATCTATCTATCTATCTATCTATCTATCTATTTAACTATCTACCTATCTTCTATTGCTTCTGCTTCACTGGAACACTCTGACCAGTACAGGGAGGAAACTGTCTTTTCAAGGAAACACCTTTGGGCCGCAGATGGAGGACGGGGTTGGTGAGCAGGTCCAAGGCTGTGATGGAGGGGTTGCCTCCCTGGCCTGAGTGTCAGAAGCTGGGAGTTGTCCAAGCAATGCCTCACAGAACAGCCCTCAACAGGCTAGTGGCCCGTGTGCCGGGCTGCATTACTTTTGCTCTAAGAGAGCCAAGAGGTGAGTCTTTCCCCCCAGTTTGTTTGCACTGTGAAAACAGATGCCCAGGGGCACAGAGTGGAAGTAAACACACGTCTCTGACATGTGGTGAACTCACTCCACGGGCACCTGGTAGTAGCTGGCTCACACTGTCCCAGGATGTCATGATGAGTTACTGGAGTTGGCGTCCCGAGAAAGGGAGCTGTGTACACTGAGTGAGGCCCAGACTGGTGGGGGTCAGCCTCCCTCTTGCTTCCCAAGGTTGGCAGTGCAGAGTGATGTACGGGGCGGGGGTGGTGTCTGCAGGACTCGACAGGGTTCCGGAATGTTCGATGCTTCCTTAGATGACACAGATGTGGTAAAACAAAGTAAAGAGTTCCAAACCAGGATGTGGGGAGTGGGGAGTTAGATGAGGAGGTGCGTGGGCTGGAGACCACCCCAAGTGCTGTGGGGCGAGGGTGTGTCTCCGTCTTTTCCCGCCCGCATCACTCGGTGCTGGGCAGACAGAGCTGAGTGCCACACACCGGTATTTCCAGCCCCTGTCTTGAGCCACACCCTCAGTGGACTTCATGCTCAGGGAACACAAAATCACCCTCTGTTCCCAGAAAGCGTGGAGTTATCTTAAGCTTCCACACCTTGTACCTGTCATTCCCTCTGCCTGGAGCTCCCTCCCCACTCTCCCCACTCCTCCCCCCACCCCCTTCCTCCTTTTTCCCATGCAGTCAAATACAATATTTTAAGGGCTTCTGTCCATGTCACATCTATACGGAAACTGTCCTTGAGCCCCAGGCTACCCTCAGCACAGCCATGAAACCTTGTATGTTGACAGTAGCGTGTAGTACTCTGTATGGCAGTCCCCCCTCCTCAAGCTTTTGGACTTTTTAAACTAGACTGGGAACATCTTGAAGACAGAGGTGATTATTCCCCAGAGCTGAAGAGGTGTGCAGTACACACCCAGGGATGGGCACATGGACTTCACACCTGAGAGGCCACCTCCGAGCCAAGAGACCCAGGGTCAGAGCGTTCTTGCTGAAACACAGCTCAAATGCTTGCAGCTGCCACAGACAACACCTTGGACTCCTGTTTTGAGTGGCATCCAAGAGCAAGAACAAGTGGTGACGCTAGTCAGTGGCTTTGAGAATTTTTGACAGTAATGCCACCGTACGAAAGTAGTGCTCCATGATGAGCCAGGACGGGTGGGCACATAAATGAAAACAAAGTTTCACCAGCTGGTACTTACTTACTCTTATACTTCTAGATAGTTTTTATTCTTTTTTCTTTTTTTTTTTTCTTCTCAAGGAACTAGTCACCACCCATTAAATCAATTTTGGAGCCAGTACTGGTGACCTGCACAGACTGGCAGATGGGTCCCTGCCCATGTACACTTGTCTATGGAGTGCATCTATGACTAAATCCTCTCCAGAATAGTTGGGCAGTGTGTGTGTGTGTGTGTGTGTGTGTGTGTGTGTGTGTGTGTGTGTATGTACACATTCCTTTATGTGTGCAGGAATTTGTGATTATAGGGGTATGTGAGTGTCTCAAGTGAGTGTGTGCTGGTGAATATGCTTGTTGGGGTGTCAACTGAGTTGTGTGGGTTAAAGCTGCCCTTAGAGTAGAACAGGGTTGACAACTTTTCATCCACCCATCCATCCATCCACCCATTCCTCATCCATCCACCCATCCAACCATCCATCCACCCATCCACCCATACATCCACCCATCCATCCATCCATCCATTCCTCATCCATCCACCCATCCATCCATCCATCCACCCATCCACCCATCCATCCACCCATCCATCCATCCATCCACCTACCCATCCATTCATCCATCCATCCATCCATCCATCCATCCATCCATCCACCCATCCACCCATCCATCCACCCATCCATCCATCCATCCACCCACCCATCCATTCATCCATCCACCCATCCATCCATCCATCCATCCATCCACCCATCCACCCATCCATCCACCCATCCATCCATCCATCCACCCACCCATCCATTCATCCATCCACCCATCCATCCATCCATCCATCCATCCACCCATCCATCCATTCATCCATCCATCCACACATCTATCCATCCACCCATCCATCCATCCACCCATCCATCCATCCATTCATCCATACATCCACCCATCTATCCATCCACCCATCCATCCATCCATCCATCCATCCATCCATCCATCCATTCATCATTAGCTGGGTCCTTGCCATGTGTCTGGGGCTGTGCTGGGTGCTAGGAAAAGTGCAGTGTGAAAGACACACCTTTTAACACACTGTTTACAATCTGGGCCTGTTCTGTTCTCAGTTTCTAAATGTGGTTGACGACACGTGGTGAGAGGTTACTACCCTAGGTGGGATTTCAGATTCTCCAACTCAGTACTTTGAAGCCACAGTTGACTCCTGGGGCCAGGAGGAAAGGGAGTGAGTGAGGAGAGGGCCACTGCAAGGACCTCCCACCAGCATGTCAGCCACCTGGGGGCAGAGAGGCTGATCACCAAAGCCTCACCCACAAGAGCCTCACCCAAAAGTCATGATGCCCCCTGCCCCCAAGGGGCTCAACACCTGCCCAGAGCTGGTCCTAGGAACCTCCCGTGGTTCACTAGTCCCTCCTCACCACTCACTGCTGCTTCGAATGCCTCCCCACACCCCTGGGCACCTCTGGAACTGCACACACATCCCTCTGCTGCAAGGGAGGGCCCCGACCCTCATGGGTCATGGCCAGACTCTGCTTGTCCTTCACATACCAGCTTTTGCGGACTATCCCTGTGGGAAGCCTCGCCTCCCCTCCATGCCTCCCCAGAGCTCCTTAGCCTTGTTTCTGTGGAAGAAGCCAGAGTGGTGCCAGTGATGGGCAACCCCCACTGCCAGAGCCGGAGTCAGGAGAAGCCACGGGCTTCTCCATGTCCCCCTAACACCTGGCACAGCACAGGATCACGCACATCTATCTAACTGAGTTAATGCCCATCAGAGCTGGTGCTGGGGTGGTAGGTGGCTCTCAGTTGATGAGGGGTGTCTGGGGATCAGGGCCTTATTCTACTCACACCCTCACTGTTCTCACAGACCTCGGCTGGTCAGCCTGGCGTGAATCCAGCCTGCAGCAAACATTAGCGCGTGGCCTCACAAAAGTTATTCGATTTGTTCGTGCCTCAGTTTTCTCACCTTAAAAATGGGCGGTGACTGTCCTCCCGCGGTGCCATGTGTGTGAGGTCCTGCACCTGTGGCCTTCACTGTCGCTTAGGAAGGCGTGCATCTGGGCCACTCCAGCCCCTGGCACGTCCAGCCCGCCCCCTCTCGTAACCCACATCCATCTTTTTGCACTCAGGCCTTCCACACAAATCATCGGCTCGCTCTTGGATTTCTGTTTCTCCTTGGGCAGAAAGGACAAAGCTGATTTAGATGCGGGGAGCCTGTCAGTGGAGCAGAAGCAGGAAATGAGGATGGAAACAATTACAAATTAAAGCCTGTCTCTTCTGCTGCGTCTGCCCACCCCCCCACTTCTCATCGTGATTGAGGTCAGCTGCCTTCTGAGAGGTCCCTGTACAGGAGTCGGAGGCATGCCCTCCGTGGTCAGCTCTCCCCTTCCTCTGTGGGACTTGCCCAGTGGCACTCGTTCATTCGTTCATTACACAAAGATTTGTGGAGGGTATAACAATGTGTCTGGTAGTGGTCCAGTGTCTGAAGGTAGCACCACCATGAAGACCCATCTGATTTAGCTTGACTGGGGATAGTGACAATTAGATCTTTTCAACTCTCAGGTGTTATGAGGTGCTGGCTCTTGGGAACAGGGAGGGCTGTGCAATCCATCCACCAAGACCAGGTGCAGAGTGATGGCTGGTGGCTTGTGAAAGGCAGAGAGCTCAGGTAGGGCAGCGAGGGACCCAGCGGACAGCTGGGTAGAGGATTCTCAGGATGGAGGTGTCAGACTGATGGAGGTGGGAGGGAGAAGCCTTGCCAGAAGGGAAAGAACAGAGCAGGACAAGGTGGCGGTATCTTCAGGCCACGGTGAGATCTGACCTTGTTTCTGCCAGCCCGTGAGAGTGGGAGGGGGTTCCAGAAACACAGGGTCTGTCTCTCCAGGGTCCTGTGCTGGGGAAACGCCAAACTCTCATTCCCCTGCAGGGGGTAGCCTAGAGAGGAGCGTTACTTTGACTTGAAGGCTGAGAAGACCTGAAAGAATTAGTGGGGCTGCCAGCCAACCCCACTCCGGGCGCTGAGTCCTTTCTGGAAGGGGGTTCGAGTGGTGCAACTCTGTGTCTGCCACAAAAAGAAGTGAGCTTCGGTGCTTTGTGACCACCTAAAGGGGTGGAATAGGGAGAGTGGGAGGGAGACGGAAGAGGGAGGGAATATGGGGATATATGTATACGTATGGCTGATTCACTTTGTTATATAGCAGAAACTAATACACCCTTGTAAAGCAATTATACTCCAATAAAGATGTTTTAAAAAAAAGAAGTGAGCTTTGTTGGTCAAAAAGAGGGGAAGCACCCCTGCCCCCTCCACCCTGGTCGCAGCCCCAGCAGGTTCTGAAGACAGGTCTGCCTGGAGTGGAGGGAAGGCCGGCAGGAACACAGCAGCCATGCAGCCTTGGGCTTCCCAGAGGCTGGGAGACAGGACTCAGGGTCTTCACCCCACTGCAGGGTTTCCGCTGCAGGAGGAGACTGGAGTTGATGAGCTGGGTCTGGGAAAGAAGTCCTGGCTGCCTCCCAGCCTCAGGGCCTGCCACAGGGTGCTGGGCGGTGGGGTTGGACGGGGCATCGCAAAGCTCCTATACAGGTCAGGGATGAGGGGACTGGTTTGTGCAGACTGAGGCCACCGGGGACCTCCCAGGTTGACGCACTTTGGGTTAGTATAGGTGCTGGAGTTTCCGTTCATTACATTTTAAAATAAAATAGGGAAAATGCTTGGTTCTTATTTTAGATATGGGGGGGGTGGTATGTCACCTGTCATTGTTCCTTAGAACCAGTTACCTGGGGGTTTGCTGTAGCACATGAGCTGACATGTTGAGATGTCAGAGTGTGGACAGGGAATGTTACCTGCATTCCAGTTCTACAAGGACCAGGACATCAGCCACTGTAGCCGCCCCCAAAGGAGCACCCTGAGGGGAATTCAGGAAGGAGCAAAACAGGACACTGGCCCTAGATAGATAAGATGCACATCAAAGGAATCATTTCAATGAACCCAGACTCTTGCATCTTCCCATAGAAAAGCACGAAAACCATTAACTTGAGATGTCTGGGGTTTTGTGTGTGTGTGATTAGCTATTGATGCTCGACTACATTTTTTTTTTTTCCAACAAAAACTCCTATATATCCTGGCTCCACCGTTACCTCTTTGGAGAAGTTCCTCAGAGCTACTGAGAGGCTGTCTCCCAGGCTACGGTCCTCAGTGAGGTCCCCGAATAAAGCTTAACCCACGGCTTTTAGGTTATGTGTTTTCCGTCAGTTGACAAGACCCAGGGTAGATTATGAGAAGAAGACTGAAAACTGAGGGTGCGCAGTTCACCTAACAGTGAGGGTAGCACTCCTGGTGCGCTAGCTCTGCCACAAGACATACCTGTAAGCTTTGGGTACAGTATTGAAACAACTGCCGGAAGGCACGTGAGAGCCAGCAAAAGCGGGTGGACACTGCAGTGGGAGGAGAGAGGCCAACCGGAGCTTGGCGGTGGCATGACCACTGGGACGTGAAAGCAGGGACAGAAACCCAGAATCTCACTGGCTGCAGAACGAGGGACAGACTTGGGGCAACCACATCTGCAGGAAAGTGCGGGGAGAAATCTCAGAGAGGAGAGAGACTGGGGGTGGGGGACAAATCCTGTGGATAAAGTGCCCAGATGTCCACGCGAGGAGTCCAGTTGAGGCTTAAAGAATCCAACAGAAATTTCATGGCCCCCATCACCACGGAGACAGCTCTCAGTATGAGGCTGGCCATACTGACCACCTGCTTGAAAAAAAAAATCTGTCGTGGGAGAAGGTGGACACACAGGAGGAGGAAAGTTCACCCTGAGGAGCCAGAGAGGGTCTTGGGGATGCTGAGCTTGGAGAAGAGCAGGGAGGGGAGGTGATTAGTGGCCATCACTCCTTCAAGGTCACTGTGTGTGACGGGAGTAGACGTGTCGTGGGGTCCCAGGGGTGAAACGGGCTCTCTGAATGATGTTACAAGCAGAGAGTTCCCAGCTCCACATAAAGAAACATTTGCTAAGAAGGAGAGGTCCAGTGACACGTCAGGGGGACTGTTGTAGGTAGCACAGTGATGGAGGAAATGCAGACGAATATTCTGGAGCGGCTCTGAGGTCAGGTGGCTCTGGGTTTGAGTCCCAATCCAGCTGTGGATACCTCAACCTTATAAAAGAGAAGTTGACCTTCCTGGGAAGTGGATTTTCTTGGGCCTGGTACACACACACACACACACACACACACACACACACACGAGATGCTTAGTGAGAAATGAGACTAAATGGGGCAGCAGCACGTTTGCAGAAGCAGCACATTTGCAGATGCAGCGCGGCTGGTCCCAAGCTGCCACTGACTTCTGGATGGGAATCCACTCTCGGGGCATCCCTGGGATTGGTGAGGTCAGACTCTGGGTACCTGACCCCGAGAGGGGACCCAGATCTCCCACCTCCCAGCCAGGCTGCCTGCTTCACCCGCCCCGGGAGCTGCCCACCCAAGGCACCACCACTCCTGGTTAAATGAGGCGTGGAGGTTCCTCACATCCACCCTCCTGTACACAAATTCAGAAAAGGCAAACTAACCGGAAACTTACAGTGACTGGTGATACTCACAGGACAGCAGAGATGAAACTGCACAGACGGGGAAGAGAAAATGAGCTTGGGGCCTCATCACCCCACTTTGATCAGCGGAGAGGCTGTGAGGGTCACAGACAAGGAACCCTTCTGGAATCAAACACTATTTTTATCTGTTGGAGCTCCTTTGAATTGGGACACATTGAAATCTGCCAGGGTCTCTGGATTCAAGGGAGCGGGAAGTAGATTGTGGGGACTTGGGGAGGAAGGAGGTTGTAAGCTGGAGGCTGAACAAAGCCATCCTGAGCTCTGCTCTGTAAGGAGCATCACAGCTAATTAACACAGCCCCTTGAACCACTCTGTCCCAGGGGAGGCCCAGCCTGGAGGGGGCGAGGCCAGCAGGAGGAACCGGCTGGCGGTTAGTAACCTACGTCTCCCCCAGCTGCTGCCCCACCCCCAGAATGGGAGGGGGCAAGGCTGCCCTCCCCAGGAACCCCAGGCTGGACTCTCCCAGCTGGGATCCCCTGCCCCTGGCTCCGCCCACCCCTCCTCCTTGTCCTGGGGTCAGAGGGCTGGTGTCAGCTCCAGGGCAGGTGGATGGGTCCAAGAGAGGGAGCTCACTCCTGGGATCTTCTGGGCCAAGTCAGGTCAGCAGCAAACTACCCTCTCACCCTTATTTGTCCTGAGTACCTACCATGGGCTGGGCACTTAGCAGACCCTGGGGACATGCCCATCAGCTGTGACCTGGTGGTCACAGAAGAGACAGACACTGGTGGTGACCTGGCTGAGAGGGGAGCTTCCCAGTAGGGACTGCTGGGAAGAGAATGAAGCAGCTGGACTCCCAGGGCTGGGGTAGGACCAGGACGCAAGGAGGAGGAGTGACAGCCACAGAACAGCTTCCCGAAGAGGAAAAGGCAAGTGCAGAAATGAGGGGCAAGGGAAACACTTGGCGTGTTTGAGGCACAAAAGACAGTATGAGAATGGGCCGGGTCCATGCCCTGCCCGGGCCTTGTGGGCAGGATAAGCAGTCTGACTTTTTATTCTCGGTGAAATGTTTGAAAATAGCCACAAACCGTCCATTAACTGGCTTGCCTTACTCTGTGCAGGCATTCATTTCGCTGTCCATTCATTTACATGCTCACGCACTCATTATACTCACCTGTGATCTATGCATCCTGAAGTTTGTTTTATCCCATTCCCTTCCCTATTGATTTTCTTTTTTATTTTTAAATCAAGAAAACAATTTTATTTTTAATCTTTATTTATCTATTTATTTATTTATCTATCTATCTATCTACCTATTTATTTATATACATCTTTATTGCAGTATAGTTGCTTCACAATGCTGTGTTATTTTCTGTTGTACGACAAAGTGAATCAGCCATACATTCACGAAGGGGCGCTGGGGGCTTCGCTGTCTGGGCAGCGCAGCAGAGGGAAGTGGGCACTAGAGGGCGCGCACAGCACGCGCATCTCACGGGCCGAGCCCTGGCTCCGTGGCACCGGGGAGAAAAACCCGGAGCCTTCCCGCCGGGAGGGCTGTAATCCATGCCAGTTCTTCCACCCCTCGCAGCACAGATGGGGAAACTGAGGTCCGGAGAACGGGCGTGGCTTGTGCAGGGTTACCTGGCGAGGAAGGGGCTGAGCAAGAGACCAGGAAGGAGAGGTGGGGTAGTGCCGGGTGGCCTCGGGGTGAAGGACGAAGTCGCCGTGAGGCCACCAGAGCGGACGCGGCCAGACGCGTTGCGGGAGCCGGGCGGCACCGAGCCCAGGTGGACCCCTCCGGGAAGGGAAGGGAATGGGGGAAGCCTCGGCGGCTCGGCCCCCGCAGTCCATGCAGACTGTGGAGCGGGCGGTGCGGGAGGCAGACCCGGGGTGATAAGGGCTGGAGGGCTCGCGCAGCCCGCATCCCTGCCCCTCACCTCCTATCCCGCGTGGCGCCAGGGCTCAGAGCCACTGCGCTTCCTCTTCAGTGAACAGTGCTGTCCCAGCGTAAGGAATGATGGAGGCGCCCGAGAACCAGAGAAGTCGGGCGATTTGCCCGAGGCTGCACAGCGCGAAAGCAGCGAAAGGCCGAACCTTCCCAGCATCGCAGCCGGAACTCATCTGCGGGGCGGGTGGAGATGCGGCACAGGGTCAGGGCCTGGGCCGGTTCCGGGGAACAGTGACCCGTAATGGTGACGACTGTCCTGAGCTTCCCCGCAGTCCCGCCCCTCCCGGGAATCCCTATGCCGGGCGGGGTAGGGCGAGGAGAGCTGAGGGGCAGCTGCCTGCGAGGGGGCTGGGAGGCTGGGTAAAGCTGCGCGGCGGGGCTAGGAAGGCGCTGTGCGTGGCCTTTTGCCCACATACCCCGCTGTGACAGGGGCCTGGACGCGCTGACCTGTCTACTGACGGTTTTGTCCACAGTCCGGGAAACTGCACGTCGCCAGACTTGGGAATGAAAAGCGGCCCACCGCTCCTACTTGTCCGCTGGAGACTGGGCGGGGTTGGGATGCAGCGGGGTCGAGTGGCCCTGCAGCGGGGCTCTCCTTGTACCTTCAGGGGTGCTGTTGAGGCCAGGTGGGCTCTGGGCCCAGCTCACTGACTGGTTACTCCAATCCCGCCCTTCTCTGAGCCTCTTCTCCTTCGTGAGACCCTGTGCCCCATCCCTGTGGCATCCACCTGGCCCCCGGGTGGTGGTTTCTCCACCCGAATTCTGCCTAGTTCCAGCCCCACCCAACGTTTCGTGACTTCCAGCACCCACCACGCACACGTGCACCTCTGTACCCTCGCCCACCCTGTTTCCCCTCGTGGAAACGTCCCTCCCCTCCTGCCGTGGGCTGTTGATTTCCTCCCCTCCCATGGAGACGGGGTGGGTAGTCGGAGCTCTGAGGTTCCGTCCCACCACCTACTGCTCTCCGGGTAGCCATCATCTCCAGTTGCCCCGTCACTGCTGTTTGTTGACACCTGAGCCACGCACCTGCCTCCGGATCTTCAGCTTTCACCTGGATGAGCTGCCTGATACGCTGATACACTCTAGCCTCAGCTTCCTGGACCCCCTTGGGCTCTGGGGACCATCCCTAGGGGTCCAGGTCAGCTGCCCGTGCCCTGAATCTCTTTGGATCCTGGCTGTTGTTGAGAACCCCCCACCCCAACTCCTCCCTCAGCTCTCTGCCCCTCAGCCACTTTGTGACCCAGACCCCCCTCCCTCTCCACTTCCTCCCAGGGCACCGCCCCTTTCTGCCTCCTGAGCGGGCTTAGAGTTCTCAGTGGATGCATCCTTTCAGTGCTTGCTTCTCTATCCCATGCCCTCACCTCTGCTTTCCTCCAGCAAGTCTGGGAAATCCCCATTCCTGGGTGAACCCTGCCTCTCCTCTGCTTTCTCCCCTCCTGCTTCTGTGTAGTCAAGCACTGCTGGCAGAGGCCCAGGTGAATTCACCATCACTGACCTCAGGTGGGGACCCACCCCAGGCTGGTGAGTATGACTGTGTAGGGCACACCG
The DNA here is from genome assembly GCF_963924675.1 of Phocoena phocoena. Taxonomy (NCBI): domain Eukaryota; kingdom Metazoa; phylum Chordata; class Mammalia; order Artiodactyla; family Phocoenidae; genus Phocoena; species Phocoena phocoena. The sequence goes on from NC_089225.1 coordinate 6,566,371, forward strand.
GCTCGGGGGTGCCCGTTCCCCCTCTACCACTGCTAGCTCTCCAGCCCCCCCGTGACCCTGATGTATAATGGGCAAAACAGAGGATAGTAGCAGGAAGTGACAGATTTGCACAGGTAAGGAAAAAAACAGCCCTGCTGGAAAATCATCCAATCAGAGGGCCCTGTTTGCCAAAGGTACAATGGCCCCCAGGGTAGGTCACATGAAGAAAACCAGATTTAAAGGAATTGGTGAAGACAGAGGGAAGGACAGGCCATGAGCTGCAGGTCCCTAATGGGCCAGCAGTCCGAGGCAGGCAGAGGTCATGGGACTGAGGGCTATCATCAGAAGCTCCGGGAGCAACATGAGAGAGAAGACAGCCGGAGGCAAGTGTGGATGAGATGGTCTCAGGAAAGGCTGAATAGAGAGAAGAGAAGTAAGTCTGTGAACCACCAGCATTGAAGGAGGAGGCAGAGGCAGGACAGTCTGAGGGGTCTGTCCTGAGCAGGAGACACTGGTACCCGTAAAACCAAGGGAGAGAAGAAGTGTACCCAGCAGTTAACCATCCAACAGCCTCAGATAAAAAACCACTTTCCCAGCTTCCCGGCAGGTAGGGGTGGCCAATAATACCTAAACAGAAGTCATTAGATAGGGTTTCTGAGAAAACCTTGTGCCTCTCCCTCTTCCTACTTGCTGCCACCTGGAACTCGGATGTGGTGTCTGGAGCTACTGCAGCCATCTTGGACCATTTGGCTACTAGAGGAGCAAGACACTGTGCTAAGGAGAGCAGAGCAGAAAGGTAGAGGTCAGCTATTCTCCACGCAGGTTTGGACAGCCCACCCCATGGACTCCATTTGTGGGATGGGGGGCTAATCCTCTGTCTTGTTGAAGCCACTGTCATGAGATGTTTTTCCCGGCAGCTGAGGGCGTGGTTTGGGGCAGTGAGGGCATCCCGGGCCTGTGGCTGTGCGGGACATGGTCAGGAGGACTTTGTGGGGCAGTTGGCAAGGGCAGGGGTGGAGTGAGGGGCAGACTGCAGTGGTCTGAGCAGGAGGTGAGCACAGGTGGGAAGGGGCTTGTGAGAGCTGAGCACTGTTTGACGGGGCAGGCGTAGGGCGAGGGCTGTGACAGGGAAGGCGGGAGCCCCTCCCTGCCCACACGGAGCACAGTGCACGCCGGGGCCAGTGGGCAGGCAGCCTCTTCTGTGCGGGTTTGGAAAGTTGCTCAGCGGCTGGGCCATGGGCGGGGCACTTCGTGCTGAGCTGTGTCAGGGCAACTGCTGCCAAGCTGGTTCTGTTTCCTCTTGTTCCCCACCCAGACCCAGAGATGGGGGAGGGGTGTCCGAGTGACCCTCCCTTCGTCACTTAAATGAACCGTGTCTCGATCTCTCTACCCACCACAGGTAGATGCTGTTGGGGCAGAAGAAGAAAATGCCCACGGGACATCTCCACGTCAGGCACCTTCTCCATCCCTGACCGGACCCTCAGAGAGAGTGTTTTAGGTGAAAGGCTGCATGAAGGACGGTGGCACCTATAAAGCTCATGGGCTTTGGGGACAGGCTGACCTGCTTCCTGGTCCTGCATTTTCTACTTACTCTCCCAGGGACCTCGGCCAGTTTCTTTACTCTCGGATGTCAGTCCTCCATCTGTAAAACAGGGCTAACCACTCAGAATATCTGTGCAGAGATTCAATGAGCCTCCTAACCTGAGGACATCTCTCTTCTTGATTGTGGGGGAGGAGACCTGACATGCAGGCTGTTCAACCACCAGCCTCCCCGACCCCCCTGAGATGCCACGTAACCTGGCAGACACCTGCTTGTGATGGGCCGATGGCCCAAGCTCTGTTGAGGAATTTTTCAAAGGAAATTTGTTTAATTCATCTTCTGGAAATATCTGAGATCTCGACATAGAGTAAGAATTGTTCCAGAAATAATCATGCTTTGTGAATTCCCCACCCTTGGAGGGTCTTTAGAATAAAGATGCCGAGGATGGGGCTGAGCCAGGCTCACCTGCTCAGGGTTAGGGTTAGGGAAGGCCTGGGGGGCTTGAAGGGGACAGAGCTGGCCACCGAGGGGGTCAGTGTGAGCATGTCCCCAGCCTCTAGGTGCCGGGCCCTTTATGACCTCCTCCTCAAAACAGAAAGTCTGGGGGAGAGTGGCGGCTAGGGAGGTCCAGGTTCCCTCAGCGGCGACTCCTGGCTGGTGCTGTCCTGCTTCTCTGTCTGACCCCTGCTGGCCCTGTGAGCAGGACATGGTCAGATGGAGGCCGAACCTTCGCCAAGCTCGGCTCCCTGAGGAGACAGAGCAGATTCCTAGCTGGGCCAGATCTGAGCCCATATATCTGACGCCGAGTCTGTCCTTTGTCTCTGAATGCCACTGTGCACTGCTGCCCTGGGGAGGACGCGCCGGGGCCTCCAGGACCACCTCCCTTGTGTGTCTCCAGGGCTGCAGGCCCCTGAGGAGGGTACTTCACTTGCAGGCAGGAGCCCCCGCTACCCCAGGACCAGTTCCACCCTCGTCTACAAGGGAAAGGCCCTCATTACTGAGACCCAACAGAGAGAGGGGGAAAGAGAGTCATACAGGTATAGCAACTGCTGTGAAGGAAATGTTTTCATTTAGTTTTCCATAGAAGAGTCATTCTCCGTGCAGACGTGATGCCAGGAGAGGCGACCAATCACTTGCAGCCGACATCTCAGGGTGGCTGTGCCTTGCTATCCCTTCATGTTAGACGTGGAGCTCGGCTGGTTGACTCAGACGCAATTTTGTTCTCTAGGGTCCAGCTGGCTCCATCTGCAATGGAAGCTGCTGGATCTCAGGTTCTGCTTCCCAGGGGCTGGCTGCTTGCTGCCCGGCTGCCCAGGGCTCCTTACGGAATCCACGCCGACCTCGGGGCCGGGACAGGATCCCGGATGCCTAGAGCAGTGCTGGGCACTCAGCGCCTAGACTATTTCTGAAGGCTGTTGCATCAGGGAACCCAGAGCTGTGGGGAGCTGAGTTTTCAGACAGTGGGAGGGTCCATGTCAGCCAGGACAGTGAGACCTCACGGATTCTGCGGTACAGAAGCGTGTGGGCAGCGGTGTGGGGAGAGTTTCCAGAAACCGAAGCGTATCCCTCTGAGCACTGAGGCGCGTCTCTGCCTGTGTGTTTCTGCCTGTGGCTGTCTGCAGGCACTGATGTTGTATGGAAGGGGGTGCCAATATTTGGACATGGTAACAAGTGTAGCTTTCATTCTTGGGAATCCCTCTTTTAACCCCACTGCTGTGACGTTAAGAGCACTACCCGCCTCCCATCCCAGACCTTGAAGCTGAAGCGGGTTAGACCCACTCACCCCCCGGGGGGGAAAGGAAATGACAGTGGACTGATGGAAAGGAAGCTTGGCTGCGGGCTCCCTGGGAGTGGGGGTTGCTGTGTATCAGCCCCTTCAGATGGATGTGGCATCACAGGGTCAGGAAGACCTTGGTCCTCTTCCCAGGGGCTGGGCCACTGGAGCAGGTTTGGCAGGCAGCAAATTCCTCCAAGTCCCCTCCTTCCCACCACTTCTCAGCCTGATACATACAATAGACATGGCTGTGAGATGCGTCTGGGCTGAGAGGGTCTGGGAAAACCTTGGCATCTCCCAGAATGGGGCAGGAGGAGCCCGAGAGGGGGTACTTGCTGGAGGGAGAGAGGACCATGCTGCAGAGGGGGTGCCTGGAGCCTGGGAGGGAAAGCACCTTCTCAGCTGGGACAGAGCAAAGACAAGCTGGGTGCTCATCAGCTCAGCAGCTGCCCGAGGCTCCGAGGGCCACAACCTGGGACCAGACACCATCCACTCAGGCCTGGGTGGGATTTATAGCCCTTTAGAGCTCAGACACCTCCCTGGTAAGCAACAGAAGAAGAACATTGAACGGACCGGGGGAAAAAACTCATACACATAAAATGCATATGATTACTTTTTCTGTAATTGGCAGAATGGAGGCTTGAGACAGAATTATATTCAATTATAGAAAAGTTTAGAAAACATGTACTTATTTTTATTTAATTATTTTTCAGTTTTATATATGCGTGTGTGTGTATATATATATATATATTCAGATTCTTTTCCATTATGGGTAATTACAAGATATTGAGTATAGTTCCCTGTGCTCTACAATAGGTCCTTGTTGGTTATGTATTTCGTATATAGTAGTATGTATCTGTTAATCCCAAATTCCTAAGTTATCTCCCTGCCCACCCCTTCAGCTAACCCCTTTGGTAACTGTGTTTACATATACTTTTTTGCACGTTCAAATTTGTGACCAAATTTGACCCCAAAAAAGACATTCCACATTTTTGGAGCTATATCCCAGATGCCAGTGGAGTCTCCGTGACGCTTGGAGGTCAAGGTAAACGTGGTAAGCTTCATCCCCACCACCCATGTCTCAGCCTAGCTGCTCAGTGAGCACTGCTTAGTCTCACCACGACGTCCAGCCGTCACCCTAGGTCATATGTTGAAGAGTTTCTATAAATACAAACAGTGCTTACTATCGAGAATTTTGGTAATACATCTTCTACCTTGTTTTACATACCTGCACCCTCACACAAGATAATAATACTTTTATATGGAAATATTTTAAAAAATGAATTGCATTCTTCCTGTTGACCCAAGAGGACCGACTCTTCCTTGATGCCAGGCCCACTGCCCCTATTCCGTGACGCCAGCTCTCAGACGGTACTTCTTGGGGCTGTTGGACACCCGGCTCTGTTAGGAGTGACTGGGGCACAGGGTATGGAAGCCCAGTAGTGGCCTCAGAGCGATTGGCTTCTCTAGGTCTGCAGCTGCGGGTAGGGCCGTCACACCTTCAGCCTCAGCCCATCCTCTGCTGTCTGTCATCCATCTCCTAGACTCACTGTGCATCTGTAGCACTGGCGGTGGTGCCTGGTACAGAAGGAGAACTCAACGAATTGTACCTAGTTTAATTGTTATTTATTGTTGCCCAAGAGTAAACGAAGGCTGTCAGAGGAAGCAAAATAAGCAAAATCCCTTCAAGTTTAAAAGAGAGAGATTATGGGAACCCTTGAGAGGTTGAAATCGTTTTCAGCTATGTTTCTCCATTTTATACAGTATGGGTTGGCTCCATGCTAAGAAAGGTGAGAATGTCAGTGTTATTTACATTTATACCCTCTTGCACCTTTCTGTTGTTACTTGTTTTTATATTGTCTGGACATAACAATACCCTTATTCTGTAAGTAGAATTCCTGTAGTTGTTGAGTGTTGGTTATAGTTGTAAACAGATTCATTGCTTACCACCAGGTTTTAAGTCATTTTTCCATTTCCAAATTCTTTCTTTATTTTTCTTTATTATTATTATTCTTTTTTAATTATAGCTGATATACATATATAAGTTGTAGATGTACACTATAGTGATTCACAATTTTTAAAGGTTATACTCCATATATTCCCTGTGTTGTACTATATATCCTTGTAGCTTATTTTGTACACAGTAGTTTGTACGTCTTAATCCCCCACCCCTGTATTGTCCCTCCTCCATCCCTCTCCCCACTGGTAACCACTAGTTTGTTCTCTGTATCTATGAGTCTTATGTTATATTCACTAGTTTGCTGTATTTTATAGATTCCACATATAAGTGAGATCATACAGCATTTGTCTTTCTCTGTCTGACTTAATCCACTTAGTATAATGCCCTTCAAGACCATCCATGCTTTTGCAAATGGCAAGATTTCATTCTTTTTTATGGCTGAGTAGTATTCCATTGTGTGTGTGTATATATCATATCTTCTTTATCCTTTCATCTGTTGATGGACACTTAGGTTGCTTCCATATCTTGACTACTGTAAATAATACAGCTATGAACATTGGGTCCAAACTCTTTATTTTAATTCTTCCCTTAATTGTCTAGATTTTTTTGTAAAATGGATGGGTTTTGAGGAAAAGCTTTTGGATTTGGTAATCTCTGAGGTTTTTCATGTTTACATATGTTAACCTATTGCCTAAGTGATTTCAAAAGACGTCTTGGCTTTTACCCTTAAGTGATATCTTGGCTGGGTATGCTACATTTTTTATCTCAGGACTTGTAGAAGTTCTTGCTCTGTTAACTTGACATTGCTATTGCTATGGAGACATTTGATACCAGATGGATATTTTTCACCTTTCTAGATTATTTATTGTCTGTCAGGATGCTTGAAGAATTCTTTTTTCATCCTTTAGTTGTAATAGTTAACTAGGACATAAGATATTTCAACATTTTGTGCTTTGTTTATATCTCCTGGATTAAAATGTGCTTTTTTAATATATAGATTTAAAAAAATTATTGGAGTGTAGTATATTTACAGTGTTGTGTTAGTTTCAGGTGTACAGCAAAGTGAATCAGTTATGCATATATATATATATTCACTCTGTTTTAGATTCTTTTCCCATATAGGTCATTACAGAGTATTGAGTAGAATTCCCTGTGCTATACAATAGGTCCTTATTAGTTAGCTATTTTATATATAGTAGTGTATATATATTGATCCCAATCTTATTTTTCCCCCTAAATTTCAGAGACTTTTTTTGGAATAATTATCTGGTCCATATTTTGGGGCATGTTTTGATTGTTTTTTTCTGTTTTCTTCATGATTATTTCTTCTGTACATTTCTCTTTTTCATCTATTTTCATTATCAAGTCACTTAACCTCCCTGAGCCTCATTACAGGGTCAGAATGACATGCCTGTTTCACAGGGAAGTTTCCAGACTTAAAAATCTTAATATATGTAAAGCTCTTAAAACACTGCTCATCCCATAGCAAAAGCCATATGTAGATGGAAGTGATTCATTATTTTTATGAATTTTTGTTGTTATTACTGTTCATCATAATGAAATTGTTAATTCTTGGAGCCAGACAGCCACCTATTAGCTGTGTGACCTTGGACAAGACACTAAATCTCTCTGTGCTTTTTTTCCTTGTTTGTTAAATGGAGGTAATAATCATCCCTACCTCATATGACTATAAAGAGGGTTAAGAGTTGATGTTAGTAAAGTGCTTAGAACAGTGTTGGCACATAAAGTGCTGTGTGTATTGTTAAATATCTTCTCAAGCTTTTCTTGCAGGAACAATTATGTTTTGTGGTTTTATTCTGTTTCTCGCTGTTTCTAATGTATTATTAGTTTTGTAATGATGTTGTTTTGTCATTAACTCGCTTCCGTATGTCTACATTCTCTTTTTTTATTTCATCCTGTCTCTGAGTCCTCTTGTTATATGCTTTAGGCTCTTTTAAGTGGTTCTTTAGTTTAAAGCAGTGGCCAAGCATTTATTGTCACTCACTGAGTAAGTTTTCTTCTGGGTTGGGTTCTTTGTTTTCACATGCTGTGTCCCTTTCATTACTTTCATTACACGTGTGCATATCAGGAATTGTCACGTGTGCTCTTTGCTTGTGTATTGGAATCTTTTCCTCTTGGCTTCTGCTCGGGCAAAGATGTCTAGACCTTCTTCCTGCTCTGCTGACTTTGTTCTGCGAGGCCCACTTACTTTCCCATCAGAGCCCCTGTGTATTCTGAGTCTTACTGTGTTTCTGTAGCTGGAGGGCATGACAGAGAAGTGGACTGGAGGGCAGTCTCTCTGAGAAGATCTGGGCCAGTGTGCATGTCCGGATTGAATTCCTTATCCCTGTGAGGTGCCTTCAGATCTCTCCCTCCAGCAGGTGCCTTCATTTTCCACAGGGAGACTCCATCCACATGTTTGCCCACATCTCCCCAGATGCCAGCAGACACTTCCACTACTTCTCCATAAGAAAAGGAAAGACCCCCAACCGTACTACCTCCATTTACTTCACTCTGGGTTTGAAGGTGCAGATGAGTATACTCGGATCTGCAACCTGGCTGATGTGCTCCCAGCCTGGAGCAGGGTGGGCCAGTGTGGTGGGCGCCCCAGCTCCTTTGTCTCGGCTTCCTGATCGGCATGCAGTACACTGGGTTATGCCCAGTCCTCCTTTGGTTGCTGTTGGAGAGACTTCTTTGGTGGGGAGCAGGGCCTTTAATTTATGTTTTCACAAATTTTTGCTTATGTTGTTAGTTACTGAGAGGGGCAGTTCTGTGATGCAGTTTCTATCAGCCAATTCAACTGGAAACCCTGGCTGTGTTTTGATGAATTGTTCTTTTTTGTTTTGTCATTGTCTCTCTGGCAATCTTCAAAAGCCTACTACATTATCAAACCTGTGGAGTAAGCCAGGAAAGTGCCTCTGAACTTGAATAAGGGCTTTAAAATGGGGCTAATATATGCTCTTCCCTCCTTCCCGCCTGACTGAAGGAAGCAAAACTGTTGCTCTGAAACTGGGCTGATCCCAAAGCATTCCCAAGATTGCAGAGAAATATAAATTCTCTCAACTGTCTTATAGGCTTGAGGACAGCAAGGGTCAGGTTGGCTAATTTTAATTATATTCACTTAGCATGTCTTGAAGCCCATAAATCTAAATGCCAATAAATTAATATATCATGCTGAAGGCCTTCCAGCCACAGAGTTAAATCAACTATGCAGGGAGTGCCATGTGGAACAAGGCAAACTCCCAGAAGCTCGAGTATTTCAATTTCACTGTATTCATCTGTCATTAAAGGGGCCCTCAAGTCCCAGTGTCCAGATGTGTGGCTGTGAACAACGGTAGCTTGCTGGGTATGAATTCAGCCCATTGTCCCCTTGGCTTCTGTATGGCTGTCCACCCCTCACAGCCCCCGAGGATGGATGCTGAGTCTCCCCTGTCCATGAGCCTCGTGTGGTTTCAGAGATGAGGTGGTCCTTTTGTGTAGGAATGTTATAGTTAGGCTAAATGAAGGGTTTGATCAGGCCTGAGGTTGGGGTGAGGCAGACAAGGAGCAAAATCTCACCTATACCACTTCCATTTGATGGTGAAATCCTGCTGTGCACACCCTACTCCACGGCTTGGTGGGTCAGACAACACCCAGATCGTGATGGGCAGCTTAGGTCAAATGGTAGCTTGGTGGCCCATGGTTAGCATTCAATCTCCACTAAGACCCAGTAACGGTCCAAAAGCCGTTTATCAAAAGGAGAGTATTTATTCAAAGGTGATGGCAGAGCCGTGCTCCAGAATCGTAAAGGCCTGCACTGCGATTCACATATAGGGCCTGACAAAGGCTCCAAACAGCATCTCTATCCACTACTGACATTCAAACATGACTAACTCCGCTGGGTCACATGGCCCAAATGGCAGGGCAACTTGCCCAGCAGCTGGACCTCCTTTGTTCAGAACTCCACTCAAAACTAGCAGCTTTGGGGGTCACTCAGTAAATGAACTAGAGAAACACACCTTTGCTGCCTACAAAATCCAAAAGGGCCCAGCTAGGTATGGAGCCTCTTTTTGGTAGTAGGGGTACCGGATACAACAATGTATCCCCTCACTCTAGAAGGGACAGCTCACCATGTCCTAGATCATTGCATCACTACAACTTCTACTTAAGTGGATGGACACTGAATTTTTGTGGGATTTATTTCTCACTCTCTAGCATATAAATGTTTTACCAGTGTGTCTGGAGTGGTTGCTATTTCTGGCTCACTGGGTCCAACCAGCATAATGTCATCAGTGTAATGGACCAGCCTATGTCCTATGGAAAAGAAAGATGACCAGGATCCCTGGGACTAAATTGTAACCTAGGGCTGGAGAGTTGATATACCCTGAGGTAGGACAGAGAAGGTGTATTGCTGGCCTTGCTGGCTGAAGGCAAACTGCTTCTGGTGGTTTTTATTATCAGGGATGGAGAAAAAAGCACTTTCCAGACCAATGGTTGCATACCAGGGACCAGGAGATGTGTTCATTTGCTCAAGCAATGAAGCCACATCTGGGTGGGTGCAGCAGCTACAACTGGAGTCACCACTTGGTTAAGTTTGTGATAACCCACTCTCATTCTCCGAGATCCAGCTGCCTTCTGCATAGCCCTCATAGGGGAACTGACTGGGGATGTGATGGGAATTACCACCCACAGCATCTTTCAAGTCCCTGGTGGTGGCACTAATCTCTGCAATCCCTCGAGGAACGAGGCGTTGCTTTTGGTGTACTGTTTTCCTGGGTAGAGGCAGTTTTAGTGGCTTCCATTTGGTCTCTCCCATGATAACAGTCCTCACTCCATGGGTCAGGGAACCAATGTGGGAATTCTGTCAGACCCTGGGTATGTCTATTCCAATTTTGTATTCTGGAACTGGGGAAATAACCGTAAGATAAGGTTGTAGACCCACTGTGCTCATTGTGAGATGGACCTGAGCAGTACAGGGCTTGGCGCTCAGACAAGGTGCATTGTTCACTTGACCTTCATAAGTGGCTACTCTGACTGGTGAACCACAGTGACATTCTGGGTCTCCTGGAATGAGTGTTAGCTTAGAACCAGTGTCCAGTAAGTCCCCAAAAGTCTGATTATTTCCTTTCCCCAGTTCACAGTCACCCTAGTAAATGGCCATAGGTTCCTTTGGGGGAGACTGGGGAGAGAGATGAACAGTATAAATTTTTGGCAGGATAGAGGAATCCTTCCTCAAAGGCACCCAAATTCTGCTTCGTTCTAGGAGTTCTGACTTGTCTGGGAGTTGGTTGATTGTGGTGGGGGAGGTTTTCTGTGTGGGTCATTCAAGGCAGACTTTGTTTAGTAGATCTAGAGTTCTTTTCTTTCTTTTTCTTTTTTTTTTTTACAGACACTTTTTCTATTCTTTATTCAAGCCCATGTATTACCAAGAGTTGGTGCTGTGATACAACACTGAAGGGTGGCAGCTGCAGAGACAATAATTCTGCCCAAGTGACAGGAAGCCCTTTAGCCACTGTCCCTCTTTGAACCCATTCACTTTAAAACAAAGAATTATTGGAGTATAGTTGATTTACTGAGTTCTTATGCTTACACAGATCAAGTCAGAACTTAGCAGGCTGCTCATCTACTTCTTTTCTAGGGATGCCATGATCATAGGTGTCTGTGAGTCAGGCTCTTCTGATTGCTGCTTTGGTTTGGGTGTTCCCTGCAGTCACTAGCTTGGCATCAGAGGCTGCCCAAGATCTGGCTTCTAATTTGCCTCTCAGTTTCCTCCTCTTCTCTTCCTGCCTTGAGCTCTGGGCTCCAACCGCACTGCAGAGCATGTGCCCTTCCTTCTCCCCGACTCAGGTCATTCATCTCTGGGCTGTCACGGTTGCCACCCCCTCTGTCCCCCCACTCTCTGTGATTCCACTGTGACCCCCAGACCTCCCCTACATTCCTCTGTCCCTACACTTTACTCCGGTGTTTGGTGCTTAACTATTTATTTGTCTCTTGCCCATTAGGCTGTGAAGTTCTTGAGGAGAGGGCTGTGGGTGACTCATCGCTGCATCTCCAGTACGGGGCTTGGCACTCAGCCAGCTCATGGCGAATGCTTGTTTGCGGAAGTGTGACTTTAAACTCTGGTGCCCAAGTGTCTGAAAGAGGCATCTGACCCCTCTCTGATTGACCTGTCCAGGTGAGAGATGCGGACATTTGAGTGCATCCTCATGCGTTTAACTGAACACGTAAAATACGCATTCCCAAATTTCACTGAAAACTCTTTCCATTCTGTATAGCCAGTCAGTGATGCTGGGTACTTGACATACCCTGCACGATTTTTGTTGTTGTTGTTGTTGTTGCTTTTGACAGCCTTTCCGTCTGTCAACATGATTTCCCATAAATTGTTCTTATTTATAAGACATTTCACACTACGTGAGAGCTGCCAGGAACATGGGGAGTCGGGGAGGGGGTGGGGGAGGGATGGGGAAGCCAGCTCTGAGGCTTGTAGGGCTGTTTGTGTTTATGTAGAATACTGGGGAGTGGCTACTCCCCTGGCTGGGGCCTGGGATCAGTGCTGGGCAGGAGCTGTAATTAAAGGCAAAACATTGGTACTTCTGGGCTTTACCACTCCCTCCCAGCTCCCAGCTCTGTGCTAGCTGCAGCCCCTGGAAATTCCTGCACCAAGCAGTGAATTATTCAACAGGACAAGGCAGGTAAAAAAAGAGGTGGATGTATTCACCTTAGCCCCAGTATTCAGGTGAGCAAAGAAGCTCCACAGTGGCGGGAAGCAGACACTCAGTGCAGAAACAAGAGTCTTTACAGTGCAAATGATTCTTTCTTTTTAACTTTCTGTTTTATTACTTAATTTATTTTATTTATTTATTTTTGGCTGCGTTGGGTCTTTGTTGCTTGCATGCAGGCTTTCTCTCGTTGTGGCAAGCTGGGCCACTCTTCTTTGCGATGCACGTGCTTCTCACTGTGGTGGCTTCTCTTGCTGTGGAGCACGGGCTCTAGGTGCGTGGGCTTCAGTGGTTGTGGCTCGTGAGCTCGAGAGTGCAGGCTCAGTAGCTGTGGGGCATGGGCTTAGTTGCTCCGAGGCATGTGGGATCTTCCTGGACCAGGGCTCGAACCCGTGTTCCCTGCATTGGTAGGTGGATTCTTAACCACTGCGCCACCAGGGAAGTCCCTACAATGCAAATGCTTCTTAACCAGACATATCTAACCAGAAGCAAAAAAAATCAGTGCATGCTTTTCCTACCACTTTTGTTAGTCTACTGTTTTATTTATCTGTCTGTCCTCATTGGGGGCCGCTAATGGAGCCTACGTATTTATTTGTTTGTTCTTAGAGATGTTGTGATTTGTTGTTATTTTTAAGGTTATATATCGCATGCCATTTCACAAAAACACGTGGGGTTTTATTTATATATTTGCCCAGAAATTAAACTTATAAAATGCATTTATCTTATGAAGAAGTTGTTTCAATATTTAAAAGTTATGTCAAGGTGGCAGGAATCTGTTATCTTGGGTTTTTTGGGGGGTGATTTGATAGTCTTATTTCAGAGTTTTAAAAAAAACACAGGGGATTTTTTTCTGGGATGTTTCTGTAAGGAGATATATTAAGGTACTGAGGGCGGGGTCTGTTTTCAGACTACACCTCTTCTCTCCATCCTAGTCTTGACCTCGAAGTCTTCTAGGAGAATTGGGACCTTGCTGACCCAGCCGTGGGGGAAGTGAGTGATGCCCCGCACAACATAAAAGTTGAGAATTATGTTTTATTTGGAGGGCATTCTAAGGACTTAGGCCCAGGACACGGCCTCTCAGATGCTCTGAGGGATTGCTCTGAAGAGATAAGGGGGGAGCCAGGATGTACAGGAATTTTTGCAACAAAGACCAGGTAGTAGGAATATCAAAAGATTACTGTTAGTTAAAGAAAACCAGACATCTCAAGTTAATGGATTTAGCGCTTTTCTAGGTACAGGAAGATGTAAGAGTCTGGGCTCATTGAAATCACTCCTTTGATAGGCACCTCAGCTCTCTGGGTCCAGCATCCTGTTCTTTCCCATCCTGAGTCTCCTCAGGGTGCATCGTTGCGGGTGGCTGTAGTGTCTGATGACTGCAACATCCTTTTTTTACTGATACATCAGGCAGCATTCTCAGTCCACACCCCAAAGGAGAGTCACTGCGTTGTCTCTTAAGGAAAAGGCAGAGGACAACACACTTCTTCGGATTTCTTAAGTTTCTCTCTCAAATTCCCCATCAATTAAAATAAATGTCTCACGCTTCACTTTAACATTGTACTGTCATTCATGCAATTGGCTCTCCTTCCAAGGATCTGTAACAAACAGATCCTTTCAGTCTGAAATAGTTTTTTCTCAAAACACCTTCATTTCATTTTACACGCTTTATCTTCATTAATCTCATTCTCTGTTGTATTTATATTATTTTGTTGACATCCTTTACCTCTCCAGACAGACGACAGGCTATCTGACTGCAGGATCCGTGATTGACTGGTCTTCGTAAGACTCATAATTATTGCTAATGAAAATAAATGGCTTATCTATGTTTAATGAGTGAGTGAGTGAGTGAATGAATGAATGAGATCTCAGATCTTAATATCCTATAAAAAATGCTCTCTGTTACATATTTATTTTTAGCCTAACAGTTAGCTCAGGGATAAGGGAAAGGCACAGGCATATTTATCACTTTTGCCAGGAATGAGCAACATTGTTCTACTAGGAAAAGAGCCCTTTATCGGGCCAATCACCATCCATTGAATGTGTAAAGAAAGCACTATATTGAGATGTGGAAAATGAGTGTTTTGGCTTTGCCCAAGGCTAGTTACAGGACATTTTGGAAACTGAGTATCCAGAAAAGGGTGTGAAGTGAGACAGGTAAGAGTTTCTGGTAGGTGCTTCAGTAGCTCAGGTTTGACACAGGTGCAAAAGCCCAACTAAGAATGAACCAGACGCTGTGTGCACTAAATGGCATTCGCAAGGTGCTGGGGGTGTTTCTGGTGAATTTGAGGTTTTTTGATGTCTCGCCACAAAAAGAATTCAGTGAGAGACAAAGTGATAGGTAAGAAATGGATTTATTTAGAG